>NC_092164.1:61071287-61273787 GCF_045791955.1 Oncorhynchus clarkii lewisi
AATACTTTCCGAATGCACTGTAAATCAGGCTAAAATAGTTTGTTTTTTGTCTGTGTTTACTTGTTGATGTCACAGTGACTGCTGATGGAGAGCAGACCTGACTCCGGCCACGCGGACACATTGTCGTAGTTCTAAATCAACATCAGGTCACATGCATTCAGCATGATGCTACTGAGGTTTAATAATAGCCCTGGTTCTAATGTAGAGGTCAGATACACACTGCTCCTGTCCTGTTAGCAAAGTGTCTTCATTCTCCACCTTAAGTCTATTATAGTTATCATCCTCTACTGAACAAAATTATAAACGCAACATGTAAAAGTGTTGGTCCCATGTTTCATGAGCTGAAATTAAAGATCCCAAGAAATTTTCCATATGCACAAAAAGCTTATTTCTCTCAAATTCTGTGCACAAATCTGTTTACCTCCCTGTTAGTGAGCATTTCTCCTTTGCCAAGATAAACCATCCACCTGACAGGTGTGGCATATCAAGAAGCTGATTAAACAGGCTCCTTACACAGGTGCACCTTGTGCTGGGGGACAATAAAAGGCCACTCTAAAATGTGCAGTTTTGACACACAACACAATGCCACTGATGTCTCAAGTTTTGAGGTAGTGTGCAATTGGCATGTTGACTGCAGGAATGTCCACCAGAGTTGTTGCCAGAGAATTGAATGTTTATTTCTCTACTATAAGCTGTTTAAGAGAATTTGGCAGTACATCCAACCGGCTTCGCAGCGGTAGACCACGTGTATGGCGTTGTGTGGCCGAGCGTTTTGCTGATAATGTTTTGAACAGAGTGCCCTATGGGGACGGTTGGGTTATGGTATGGGCAGGCATAAGCTGACAACGAACACAATTGCATTTTATCAATTAAAATTTGAATGCACGGAAGTACTGTTGACGAGATCCTGAGAAATAGATGTTTTATATAGTGTAGTGTGGGCTCCTGAGTGGCACAGCGGTCTAAGGCTGGAGGAATAGATGAACAGGAGAAGCAGGTGACTGATGGCTGAAAGGGGATGCAGCTGGCTGATTACAGCTGCCACACGTGGGCATTATTGGACCGGTCATACAATAGAATAGTTGCTATTGCTTACATTTTTTTGAACTGACATTCTAAACATTTTATAACGGGCACCAGCGGGTTCTTTAGGATCGGTAGAGTAGTATTGTTTTCATATGGTAGTATCATATGAAATGGTACTACGGTATTCTAAAATGTTGGTATCATAAGTACAGTATCATGATGTTTTGGTACCGTGATATTACCGTGGTACCGGTATGCCCTGCAACACTACTTAGGATGGACTCTTGGGCTAGTGGCTGGACCCTCTCTCACTCCACTCACTCTCTTTCTCCCTCTCTCTCTCCCTCCACTCACTCTCTTTCTCCCTCTCCCTCTCTCTCTCTCTCTCCCTCCACTCACTGTCTTTCTCCCCGTCTCTCTCTCTCTCTCTCTCTCTCTCCACTCACTGTCTTTCTCCCCGTCTCTCTCTCTCCCTCTCTCTCTCTCCCTCCACTCACTGTCTTTCTCCCCGTCTCTCTCTCTCTCTCTCTCCGTCTCTCTCCCCATATCTCCCTCTCTCTCTCTCCCGCCACTCACTGTCTTTCTCCCCGTCTCTCTCTCTCCCTCTCTCTCTCTCTCTCTCTCTCTCTCTCTCTCTCTCTCCCTCCACTCACTGTCTTTCTCCCCGTCTCTCTCTCTCTCTCTCCCTCTCTCTCCCTCCACTCACTGTCTTTCTCCCCGTCTCTCTCTCTCTCTCTCTCTCTCCACTCACTGTCTTTCTCCCCGTCTCTCTCTCTCTCTCTCTCTCCCCGTCTCTCTCTCCCCATCTCTCTCTCTCTCTCTCCCGCCACTCACTGTCTTTCTCCCCGTCTCTCTCTCTCTCTCTCTCTCTCTCTCCCTCCACTCACTGTCTTTCTCCCCGTCTCTCTCTCTCCCTCTCTCTCTCTCTCCCTCCACTCACTGTCTTTCTCCCCGTCTCTCTCTCTCTCTCTCTCTCTCCCCGTCTCTCTCTCCCCATATCTCTCTCTCTCTCTCTCCCGCCACTCACTGTCTTTCTCCCCGTCTCTCTCTCTCCCTCTCTCTCTCTCTCTCTCTCCTTCCACTCACTGTCTTTCTCCCCGTCTCTCTCTCTCTCTCTCTCTCTCCTTCCACTCACTGTCTTTCTCCCCGTCTCTCTCTCTCTCCCTCTCTCTCTCCCTCCACTCACTGTCTTTCTCCCCGTCTCTCTCTCTCTCTCTCCCTCCGCTCACTGTCTTTCTCCCCGTCTCTCTCTCTCTCTCTCCCGCCACTCACTGTCTTTCTCCCCGTCTCTCTCTCTCCCGCCACTCACTGTCTTTCTCCCCGTCTCTCTCTCTCTCTCTCCCCCTCCACTCACTGTCTTTCTCCCTCTCTCTCTCTCTCTCTCTCTCCCTCCACTCACTGTCTTTCTCCCTCTCTCTCTCTCTCTCTCCTCCACTCACTGTCTTTCTCCCTCTCTCTCTCTCTCTCCCTCCACTCACTCTCTTTCTCCTTCTCTCTCTCTCTCTCCCTCCACTCACTCTTTCTCCTTCTCTCTCTCTCTCTCCCTCCACTCACTCTCTTTCTCCCTCTCTCTCTCTCCACTCACTCTCTTTCTCCCTCTCTCTCTCTCCACTCACTCTCTTTCTCCCTCTCTCTCTCTCTCTCTCTCTCTCTCTCCACTCACTGTCTTTCTCCCCCTCTCTCACTGTCTTTCTCCCCGTCTCTCTCTCTTGATGAACTTGTTTTTCCCTCTCTCCGCGCCATGCAGCCTGCTCATAAGGTAGCCAGAGGTGAAGTTACATTACCCGTTACATTACCCGTTACATTACCCGTTACATTGCCAGTTACATTGCTGCATCACAACACAAGCTCAGCCAGTCCAGCTCCTATGTAGCCTGCCATGCAGCAGCAGGAGGATTCTGACTCCACTGAATGGGAAAGTCTAAGATGAGAGACTGCACTACGTGTTGTTCCTGTCTGCGCTCAACCTTGATTCAGGTTGTCTGGTAGTTCTCTGCTAGTCAGGGCTGTGATGTTTGACTCTTGTGACTAAACAGACCTGACTGCTGTCTGTTGTTGCCGCGGGCTGTAATGTCTGTCTGAGATGCCGGTCTACCTGTGTACCCACGCTATGAGTTGATAGTGGAGGGCCCTCCAAACAAGGAAGTATCTACAGGGTGCAGTTGGTTTTTATTTGAGTATTGTTGATGATCAGTCACTAGATTAATTCATGGGTGTGTATTGTGAGGTTATAATTGAGTATTGTTGATACCTGAGTATTGTTGATGATCAGTCACTAGATTGATTCATGGGTGTGTGTTGTGAGGTGATAATTGAGTATTGTTGATACCTGAGTATTGTTGATGATCAGTCACTAGATTGTTTCATGGGTGTGTGTTGTGAGGTGATAATTGAGTATTGTTGATACCTGAGTATTGTTGATACCTGAGTATTGTTGATACCTGAGTATTGTTGATACCTGAGTATTGTTGATGATCAGTCACAATATTGATTCATGGGTGTGTCTGGTGAGGTGATAATTGAGTATTGTTGATACCTGAGTATTGTTGATACCTGAGTATTGTTGATGATCAGTCACTAGATTGATTCATGGCTAAGTGTTGTTATCAATGGAGACAGACTGCTCAGGTTTTTTGTATCGTCATGCCCCTCTTGAAATGAGAGAAGCAGGAGGTTTTCCCCCCTTTCTCCCTCCCTCAACCCCTCTCTCCCATAATGTGTCTCCACTCCAACCCACCCAACTCACTCAGAAGCTTGGGTGACAGGACTTGGCAGCGGTTCAAGAACAACATTAAGGCAGCAGCCATCTAGCGAGTAAGAACATCTCCTCTCAGACAACAAATGCATTGTGGCTGGTTTGGTATGAAAGGTTTCCTTGTAGTGTTTACCTGGGCCAGATCTATTTGGATAGGGTTGATATGAGATGCCTCCATCTTGACACACAGGTTGGTCATTGTTCATTTAGTGATGATGTAGAGAATGAAGACTTCTCAAGATAAGCCCTACTGGTTTTGTTTGTCATTCATTTAAATGTGCAATTGTTAGTGAGGTATGATAACCATAATAGTTTTTTTGTGTTGTGTATTGTCAGCTGTCTATGGTTTAGATTAAGAATAGATAGGTGATGATGACAGCCTAGTTTACACACAGATACCTGAACATAGAAATAGAGACTGCACGGAGTATACCAAACATAAGGGACACCTTCCTAATATTGAGTTGCATGGAAAGAGCAGGTGTTCTTAATGTTTTGTATACTCATTATAGTTCTACTGTGATTGTGACGTCTGCCAGGTTTGTCGTGGATCTGTCATGGAACATCTTATGGCGAGCCCCAGAGCAGCATACTCGTTTGAGGACTCATTTCAAGGAATGAAACATGTATGTTTTTGTCAAACCTCTCCTTCCGCTCCATACAGTTTAGCCAGCTGTGTCCTGCTACTGTGAACTATACTGTATGATGATGGAATTCAACAGGTTTGTTTTAGTTACACGTGTGCTTGGTTTTATAATAACCTGACCTTGGTTGATTAGGCTAGACATACGGAAGTATAAAATGATAGGCCTTCAGAAAGTGTTCATACCCCTTGACTTTTTCCACATTTTGTTGTGTTACAGCCTGAATTCAAAATGGATTAAATATTTTTTTTTTCTCACCCATCTACACACAATACTCATAATGACAAAGTGAAAACATGTTTTTATAATTTTATCCAATGATTTTAAAGAAAAATCAAATACAGAAATATCTACATATTCACACCCAACTGATGTTAGAATCACCTTTGGCAGTCTCTGAGTTTTGCACACCTGGATTGTACAATATTTGCACATTATTCTTTAAAAAAGATCTGTCAAGTAGGTTGTTGATCATTTTCAAGCCGATTTCAGTCAACTGTAACTAGGCCACTCAGGAACATTCAATGTCTTCTTGGTAACTCCAGTGTAGATTTTGCCTTGTGTTTTAGGTTATTGTTCTGCTGAAAGGTGAATTGATCTCCTAGTGTCTGTTGGAAAGCAGACAACCAGGTTTTCCTCTATAATTTTGCCTGTGCTTAGCTCTATTCCATTCAATTTTTTTCCTAAAAAAAACTCCCTAGTCCTTGCCGATCACAAGGATACCTATAACATCATGCAGCCACCACCATGCATGAAAATATGAAGAGTGGTACTCAACACGTGTTGTGTTGGATTTGCAAACAGGATGCATGTTTTGGAATATCTGAGCAGTTTCCTTCCTCTTCAGCAACTGAGACAAGAAGGACACCTGTAGCTTTGTAGTGACTGGGTGTAGTGATACACCATCCAAAGTAAAATTAATAACTTCACCATGCTCATAGGGATGTTCAATGTCTGCTTTTAGGGATGTTTAATAGGAGCCCTTCTTTATTAGGTATACCACCCCATTCCCGAAAATGGTTCGCTCCAACAGAAAAAAGCAGGCAGACGGGCACCGAGGCATTTGGTTACTGGTCAAGTGAACGTTAGAATGGGCAAAACGAGTGACCTAAGCGACTTTAAGTCACCGTCAGTCCTGTGGGCGAAAACGGCTTGTTGATGAGAGGTCGAAGGAGAATGGCAAGAATCGTGCTACCAGGCAAACAGGGAAATGATGGCGCAGTACCTACTGCCCCCATAGTACCTACTGCCCCCATAGTACCTACTGCCCCCATAGTACCTACTGCCCCCATAGTACCTACTGCCCCCATAGTACCTACTGCCCCCATAGTACCTACTGCCCCCACAGTACCTACTGCCCCCACAGTACCTACTGCCCCCACAGTACCTACTGCCCCCACAGTACCTACTGCCCCCACAGTACCTACTGCCCCCCACAGTACCTACTGCCCCCCACAGTACCTACTGCCCGCCACAGTACCTACTGCCCCCCACAGTACCTACTGCCCCCCACAGTACCTACTGCCCCCCACAGTACCTACTGCCCCCCACAGTACCTACTGCCCCCACAGTACCTACTGCCCCCACAGTACCTACTGCCCCCCATAGTACCTGCTGCCCCCCATAGTACCTACTGCCCCCATAGTACCTACTGCCCCCCATAGTACCTACTGCCCCCCATAGTACCTACTGCCCCCCATAGTACCTACTTCCCCTCAGTACCTACCTCCCCTACTGACCTTACAGACCCTACAGCACCTACTGCCCTACAGTACCTATTTTCCCCCTACAGTACCTACTGCCCCTACATTACCTACTGCCCCTACAGTACCTACTGCCCTACAGTACCTATTTCCCCTACTGCCCCTACAGTACCTACTGTCCCTACAGTACCTACTGCCCCTATAGTACCTATAGTACCTACATTACCTACTGTCCCTACAGTACCTACTGCCCCTACAGTACCTACTGCCCCTACAGTACCTACTGTAACTACTGCCCCTACAGTACCTGCTGCCCCTATAGTACCCTCTGCCCCTATAGTACCTGCTGCCCCTATAGTACCTACAGTACCTGCTGCCCCTATAGTACCTGCTGCCCCTATAGTACCTACAGTACCTGCTGCCCCTATAGTACCTACAGTACCTGCTGCCCCTATAGTACCTACAGTACCTGCTGCCCCTACAGTACCTACAGTACCTGCTGCCCCTACAGTACCTGCTGCCCCTATAGTACCTACAGTACCTGCTGCCCCTATAGTACCTACAGTACCTGCTGCCCCTACAGTACCTGCTGCCCCTATAGTACCTACAGTACCTGCTGCCCCTACAGTACCTACAGTACCTGCTGCCCCTACAGTACCTGCTGCCCCTACAGTACCTGCTGCCCCTACAGTACCTACACTACCTGCTGCCCCTACAGTACCTGCTTCCCCTACAGTACCTGCTGCCCCTACAGTACCTACAGTACCTGCTGCCCCTACAGTACCTACTTCCCCTACAGTACCTATAGTACCTGCTGCCCCTATAGTACCTACAGTACCTGCTGCCCCTATAGTACCTATAGTACCTGCTGCCCCTATAGTACCTACAGTACCTGCTGCCCCTATAGTACCTACAGTACCTGCTGCCCCTACAGTACCTGCTTCCCCTACAGTACCTACTTCCCCTACAGTACCTGCTTCCCCTACAGTACCTAAACTATGGCTTTTGACAGCATCAGTCAGTGTCTGTCTGTCTGCTCATTGTGCTTTGTGTCATATGTGGAGCATGCCAGGAACACTGGGATTATACAGAGCGGAGTGTATTTGCATAGGGAAATAAAGGGTTAGCTAAAGTTCCTTGAGTTGATGTCACCACCAGGTTCTGGGAAAACCAATTAAGGCACCATACTGAAAAGCCAGGATGAGATGGGGGAAGTTAGCCTACATTGAATGGTGCATGCAATAACACCACTTCATTGTTAATCTGTAGTCACGCTATGTATCTATTATATGTTGGTTTAAGGCAGGCTTCGTGAGACTGCCGCAGTAGTAGCCTATTCTACAAATAGGCTGCAGTTGATTATTGCGTCCGTGTATGGGTAGTGTGTGTGTGTGTGTGTGCAGTTAGGTCAACCCAACGCTAAACTGGAGATTTCGCTTTGGCCTCATGAGAAGTGCTGGTGTATATATCAAGAACTCCCAGATCAGACTATGGGGTGGCTGTTCACACACTGTCCAGACTAGTGTGTCCTCACTAGGAGGGGCGGGGCCAAAGCCTGACTCCCAGAGGTGGGACCAAGTCATTGTTTTACAAGTCATAAGTATCAAATCAAAGTATAGTACCTACCTCTGCACTGGCACACGCAAGTACGTCTCAAGTCTTAGCACTCAAGTCCCAAGTCAAGACAGGCAGGTCCTAAACAAGTCATAATGTGCTCTTCACCAAATGTAACACTATTTCATATTTTTAGCAAGAATAATAGTTAGTATATTACATTTATGCAAATCATGAATGCTTTTAAAAATATATTTACTACTTGCCAAATAAACTTATATCTCCATGGAAATACATGGGTAGCCATGAGAAAGCCAAGTGATCCTACACTATATGCCCACACTGTGTGTGTGGTTACAGTAGGCTAACATATGTCAATGGCTTTAGGAACAACAGTAACATCAGACAGGATTTAGACTACCAACTGCCTGGCCAGTTGTAGCTCAATCTTGGCTGCAATGATCACGTTCCCGCACTGACTGATTGTGTAGAGGCTCATTGATTTAAAGTTAAGTTAGCCAACATGCTACACTGGCAAAGTTATGAATGATATAGCTGTTGGCTATATTAGCCACGACTTACCGTTCTTTGTGCAGCTTTAAATGTCGAACAAAGTTGGAAGTTGTTGCGCCTCCATCTGTAATTTTCTTCCCGCATCTTTTGCAAGTTGCAATCCGTTTTTTGTTGATACAGCGTCATCTTCATATCCGAAAATAAAAATGTTGGGGTGTCATCTTTCCAAGAGCTCCATCTGAATTTACTCACCGAAGTTCCTCTGCACTGCCACGCGCAACTTTTTCTCAGCTGGCACAATATGAGGCTGCTGTCCGATTCAACCTATAATCCGTTAAATGAAGAGTTGGGCCTAAAGTGAACTGTGTGTATAACTTTAGGGTCAGGGCTGTCACCTAGATAGGGCCTAAAGTGAACTGTGTGTATAACTTTAGGGTCAGGGCTGTCACCTAGACAGGGCCTAAAGTGAACTGTGTGTATAACTTTAGGGTCAGGGCTGTCAGCTAGACAGGGCCTCCCTCCCTGTTTCCTTTCCTAACTGAAGTACTGTGGTGTAGAAGTTTTTCTAGGTGGAGTCCATTGTTAGATGTGGGTTGAGTTAGTTTAGTAGTTAGTCTACTGTGGTCTTAATCAAGATCGCCGACATCACACCACTGAGAGGATCTATGAAAGGGATTTTGTTGGATGTTTTCCTGCTTGTTATTTCTTTGGTCTTTGAATATCACTCTCATTTTGCTCCGGGGCCTTTCCTTCAGTAGTGATCCAGGGCCTTTCCTTCAGTAGTGATCCGGGGCCTTTCCTTCAGTAGTGATCCGGGGCCTTTCCTTCAGTAGTGATCCGGGGCCTTTCCTTCAGTAGTGATCCAGGGCCTTTCCTTCAGTAGTGATCCAGGGCCTTTCCTTCAGTAGTGATCCGGGGCCTTTCCTTCAGTAGTGATCCGGGGCCTTTCCTTCAGTAGTGATCCGGGGCCTTTCCTTCAGTAGTGATCCGGGGCCTTTCCTTCAGTAGTGATCCGGGGCCTTTCCTTCAGTAGTGATTCCATCTCTTTGCTGTGGTTGATTACAGCAACTTAGGCACACACCACTAAGGGATCGAAGGGCCTGACGAGGCCTACATTCCCCTTTTCCTTCGATTGATTTTGTTAATGATTTATTTGTGCATGACAAGTTGTAGGCCAACTTTACAAGACTTGTGTTTATGACTTATTCTGTTTCCTTTTGGGGGAAACAGAATAAGGCGAGAGGGTGATTTATGTACCGTTTTCACGAGGGCCTCAACAAGCTTCCCTGAACAACACCCCAGGGAGGCATTGCAGAGATATACTGCATGTTATTTTTACCAGAATTCGTGTAAAAGCAACTCCCAAGAATGGACCTCTGAGAAATATAGCTGCGGTCCTTTCTTGGGTGTAGCAATCTTCTGCCCTAACGTTTGGAAGACTTCTATTAGACAAGCACTCCATTCTCATAGAGACCTTTTGGTAGGATCGACATAGCTGCATAAATGACCAACACCACTTGAGAACGTGCTTCATTTTCTTGTCTTACACTTGAACTGGTCTCCTATATTTTAAGCTTTAAGAAATATGGATTGTTGACAAAGCAGTTGGTCCTACTGGTCTCTGTGAGCTAAATCCACCATTATAAATCCACCATTATAAATCACACTGCAGGGTTGTTGTTGACACGGTCGGACCTCAAGCTGTTGAAACTGCAGACTTACTGATCCACATAGCACATTGTGACTGCTTTAATTCCTCCCCACCCCTGTGTGTGGTGTGTATGCAGTGTCTCCGGACATGCGTGTGTGTGTGTGAGAGAGAGTGTTCCGGTGAGTGGGAGGGGGATTTGTCATACTCCCTGTTAACGTTGGCACACGTGGACGCCCTCTGTCCCAGCCTCACGGCCCCACCCACTCTCCCACTGCAGCAGTGTTACACACACACACACACACACAACCTGTTCCACTTTGTTTACAGTCCTATTGTATTATCAGGCTACCGTGGGGGAGTGAGTCTCAACAAATCCATCTGCTGCCACTTCCCTAAGCAAATCTGCATCTTGTCTGAGCTGGAGATGAAATGGATACTGTAATGAGTATGCACAGTAGGCTACACGTCGCCATGGTGTTCTCAGAGTTGATGAGATGCCTAGCCATCAAGGGAGGGGAATGGGACTAAGAAATACAATAACTAGTCTGACTATGAAACAAAAAAAACTGAGCATCCTAAATTGGTTTTAATGTCATGATGTAAAAAATACATATTATCAGAACTTTTCCCTGACCTTGAGATATTTGGTATGCTGTGGTCTGACCTTCAGAGATGTGGTATGCTGTGGTCTGACCTTGAGAGATGTGGTATGCTGTGGTCTGACCTTCAGAGATGTGGTATGCTGTGGTCTGACCTAGAGAGATGATGTGGTATGCTGTGGTCTGACCTTGAGAGATGTGGTATGCTGTGGTCTGACCTTGAGAGATGTGGTATGCTGTGACCTGACCTAGAGAGATGTGGTATGCTGTGACCTGACCTAGAGAGATGTGGTGTGCTGTGGTCTGACCTTGAGAGATGTGGTATGCAGTGACCTGAACTTGAGAGATGTGGTATGTGGTATGCTTTGGTCTGACCTTGAGAGATGTGGTATGCTGTGGTCTGACCTAGAGAAATGTGGTATGCTGTGACCTGACCTTGAGAGATGTGGTATGCTGTGACCTGACCTTGAGAGATGTGGTATGCTGTGGTCTGACCTTGAGAGATGTGGTATGCTGTGGTCTGCTGTGGTCTGACCTTGAGAGATGTGGTGTGCTGTGGTCTGACCTTGAGAGATGTGGTATGCTGTGACCTGACCTTGAGAGATGTGGTATGCAGTGACCTGAACTTGAGAGATGTGGTATGTGGTGTGACCTGACCTTGAGAGATGTGGTATGCTGTGGTCTGACCTAGAGAGATGTGGTATGCTGTGGTCTGACCTAGAGAGATGTGGTATGCTGTGACCTGACCTTGAGAGATGTGGTATGCTGTGACCTGACCTTGAGAGATGTGGTATGCTGTGACCTGACCTTGAGAGATGTGGTATGCTGTGACCTGACCTTGAGAGATGTGGTATGCAGTGACCTGAACTTGAGAGATGTGGTATGCTTTGGTCTGAACTTGAGAGATGTGGTATGCTTTGGTCTGAACTTGAGAGATGTGGTATGCTGTGACCTGACCTAGAGAGATGTGTTATGCTGTGACCTGACCTAGAGAGATGTGTTATGCTGTGACCTGACCTTGAGAGATGTGGTATGCTGTGACCTGACCTTGAGAGATGTGGTATGCTGTGGTCTGACCTTGAGAGATGTGGTATGCTGTGACCTGACCTAGAGAGATGTGGAATGCGGGACAGGGAGTTGTAAATGGCTCTGTGATCAGAAGGTTACAGCAGCTCACCCCCCCCCCCCCCCCCCCCCCCCCCCCCCCCCCCCCCCCCCCCACCCTAAGCCGACCTTCTAACCTTGGTAGCTCAGCAAATATCAATAAATTCGATGGACTGTCAGTGAGTCACCAAGCTTAAAAATGGCCGCCAAGCAACACGGTCCAATGATTCAGATGGCTCATGGCTTGGAGGTGGCTCATCAAAGACACCATCATAGATGAATTGATCAATGGGTATACAGCCTGGCTGTCCTCACCAAAGCCATTGAAAACAATTTAAATATAAATGGCCAATCCTGAATAAGGCCTCACCAGTCCGCCCAGCTCTCCCTGGGTGTGTTGTGATTGGTGGTTATTTGTGCCCCTGTCCTCCCCTTGCCTGCCTGGTTGGTTAGCTGGCCTCCTGACTCCTCAGTATGCCCAGTGCAATCCATATCTGGGCCTCTATTTGGGTCAGTCAAGTAGTAACACACATTCACATATACACACACGCGCACACACACACATGTACACAAACACGTGCACACACACACACACGTATACAAACATACACACGTATAGGCTACATAGAAGTACAAACAAGTTCTAGAGGTGCCATGATAATGAGTGTCTAAGGATAAACGGTATCCTATCTTGTTCTATAGACATTATCATCACACTGATCGTAATTCCCCCCCCTGAGAGAACATGAAATTACAACTTCTGTTTTATAGCTGCATATGAGAACAAATGTTTATCCCTATAGTTGAGTAACATAGGCAGTTATAGTATTTGAACTTGTATGAATGCTGGTGTTGGGTGACTTGACATTGAAGGCTGTCTCTCCCAGTGTTCTAGAACTGAAGGTGGTCTGACCTTGAGAGATGTGGTATGCTGTGGTCTGACCTAGAGATCCCATTTTGTCACTCAAAACTTTGAGCTTGACCAAATATCAAGTATGGTCCTAATTTATACTGAACAAAAATATAAACTCAACATGTAAAGTTTTGATCCCATGTTTCATGAGCTGATATAAAATATCACAAATGTTCCATACACACAAAATGCTTATTTCTTTAAAATGTTGTTTAAATCCCTGTTAGTGAGCATTTCTTCTTTGTCAAGATAATCCATCCACCTGACAGGTGTGGCATATCAAGAAACGGATTAAAAAGCATGATCATTACACAGGTGCACCTTGTGCTGGGTACAATAAAATGGCACTTTAAAAGGTGCAGTTTTGTCACACAACACAATTCCACAAATGTCTCAAGTTTTGAGGCAGCGTGCAATTGGAATGCTGACTGCAGGAATGTCCACCAGAGCTGTTGCCAAAGAATTTAATGTTTTAAAAGTCATTCTGATTGGCTGGGCCTGACTAGATTGACTGATTTCCTGTTATATGAACTATAACTCAGTAGAATCATTGAAATTGTTGCATGATGTGTTGATATTTTTGTTCAGTGTAGTTTTGTTTTGGCCTTTTTGAACTCACTAGGCCTAGGCTACATAACCTTGCCATATTTCAGTCCACAGAGAACAACATGTAGGGTTCAGTACCATGTGACTGTGTTATGTAACCGTCCTGCAGGCTGCGAGGGAGGGCCGGTAATAACGCGGTCTTGCTTTTTACTCACACAGACGACGCACTGAATCTGATCCTGTTCTTCAGAATGTTTCTGCTGAGGCCTTTTGTTTGCTTTTCTCTCTCAATACCGTTCAGTGGAGAAGAGACTAGACTGTGGAGATCATCATTCTGCCTGGCAACAGCATTATTGAAAGGGACTAATAGCCTATTCCTCAGGTGCTGAACAGATGGATGTCTCTTCTTTACGACTGTAGTATCATATAGGGCACTAGTGGAAATGCTACAGTGGTTGAATGTTACAGTGAAAAAGTATAACATTACTGTATTGTCTTAACTTTGTTGAGCAGGTGATCTACTGTACATGGGTATGGCTCAGATAGCCTAGCGGTTAAGAACGTTGCCCCAGTAACTGAAAGGTTTCTGGTTTGAATCCCTAAACTGATTAGGTGAAGAATCTGTCGATGTGCCCTTGAGCAAGGCACTTAACCCTAGTTGCTCTGGATAAGAGCGTCTGCTAAATGATGTAAATGTAATAAAAGATACGTACTTTAAGTCAGATTTGCAACCAATGTAAGAGAAACTTTACATCAGACATCAATACAAGAATAAAGACAAAACCACCACCAATTACCCAAATCTAAAAAAATACCCCTCTGAGGATATCTCTTTCTCTCAGGGGGTTTTCATTTTGCATCTGATGAGGAAGCCCCTCTGAAGACTAGATTCATATAAGATGAGAGCCTATAATGCACTCCCATCTCTCCCAGGTCTCAGTATCTCAGTATATAAATGAAAAGTGTCGGAGAGAGAGAGGGAGAGACGTTTTAACGGTAACGTGGACATTGGATAGTGTAATCTCAGACTGGATCATGCATTAAACCAACAGTACCAGCACACACTCACTAATTTCCTTCTGAAACCCTGGCCCCCTCATGTACAGTCACGGCTCTATGTACCCCTCTCTCCCCTGTCTCTCCTCTCTCCCCCTCCCTCTCCTCTCTCACCCCCGTCCTTCTCTCTCTCTCCCCTCTCTCCTTGTCTGTCTCTCTCCATAAACAGTATATACATATTGTGCTCTATCTCCCTTAATCCCCATCTCTCCTCTCCGCTCTCTCGCTCTATATATACAGTACATACATATTGCGCTCTATCTCCCTTAATCCCCATCTCTCCTCTCCACTCCACTCCACTCCACTCACGAGTGTCTTACAGGCTGTGTGAGAGCTAAGCCTAACCCAGAGAGCCTCCCCAGGTCACAATGTAATTAACCTCCACTGCCGTCCAGGTGCTAAAATGTCTTGGTTGATTGCTACAGGAGCTCCTATCCCGCACAGAGACGGAAGAGGAAGCAAGACATCCCACTCCCTCATTTTTTTTCTGGATCATATACAGTCAATGAACTAAGTAGACCAGACCCAGCTGCTATCACATTGGTGACTTTGGGAGAGCCACCCCTTAAGTAAACCTGAACTGTGAACATTTGTTTCAATGGTAAATGGCCTGAGAAAGACCTCTTCATTTATCCACCATCTTTGTCGTGCCCCCGGAGTCAGACGTGTTCTGAAAATGTACTCGGTTCTGAGATGTGATTGGCATTCTAATTTCAAATCTTACTGGATTTGCCACTCACTGCCTCTGCCTTTAAAAACCAACAGGAAGCTACTGATTCACTCACACAGACCAGCCTGACATTTCCCCATCCCAGACTCAATCCTCTGAGTCATTCTAATGCCTAGCTGTTTGTTCAGGACACAACAGTACACACGCAGACACACACACACACACAGAGACACCCACAGACAGGCAGGAGGGGTTGGTTATTAAAGGCAGCTTTATTCATGCTTTATCACAGGATAAAGGAGGATACTGAAAATCCCCCGGGAGGTGTGTGAGGAGCGAGTGGGTCCTCTCTCTCTCTCCCTCCCTCCCTCTCTCTATACTCTACCCTGTACAGTATGCACCAGTCTCTGCCCAGAGGCGTAAACACTACAAATAGCCAGATGACTATGAACTAGGCCTTTTACATGCTTAAATCATCAATTCATCTTTGATTCAACTAAAGAGTTTTTTAAACAATGTTGTGAATCTGTTTCCACCTTTTCCACAATCAAGCCAAACTGACCCATATCATTCTGTATTAGACTAGTGTGGTTCAGTACAGGTTGGCATGGTTCAGTTTTCTGCAGTCTTACTGGAATTTTAAAAACGTTACTGTCATTAGTCTGCCAACCTCCATTTTAATAATTAACTCTCCTCTCTCTCTCTCTCTCTCTCTCTCTCTCTCTCTCTCTCTCTCTCTCTCTCTCTCTGGCTTACTGGCAACTATTCCCGTGGTGCATCCTGGGTATGTGCAGATTGATCGGCCACTCGATGGGGATTCACAGAGGAGCTCTCACCTGTGTCGCCTCCTGCCCTCCGCCCTGCCGCCTGCCCTCCCTCTTCTGCACCTCCTCCACACACATCATGAAACTGGTATTAACTGAATGGCAATTGATATGGATTTTTACTGATTCTAGTAGACAGTAAACCAACTAACACAGATAGGGAGGAAAAGCCATCTAACTTTCACACGTCCTTCTTCACACTAAATGAACCTGCCTGTGGGGTTCTGAGCTGCCTGAGTTGACAGCCCACCCTGAAAAACAACCCAATGCCTCTTTAAGGAACACACAAGGAATGTATTGTACGCTTTAAGAGATTATTCTTTCTTCCTGATAACGACATTCGAGGACATCGACAGCAGAGGGAGCTACTTTGAGGACGAGCTCACACCTGTCACCGTCAGTGTATGAATACAGATCTATTTTTTTTTCTGGAGCCTGAAGGGTTGTGCGTTTGGCTGTGTGCATGCCGAAGAAGAAGAGAATGGCTCCCCAGAACTCTGAGGCCGATGCTATGCAAGTGCAGGGGGTAATGGTGGTCCCCGCTGCTAAGAAAACCACCACAGGTTCTGCCTCTACAGGAGACGGAGGAGCAGGAGGAGGTTTGGTGCTGGAGTCATGCCAGGAGGAGTCGGTGAGCGAGGGGTCTATAGACCGGATCCCGCTGCGCCAGTGGGTGATGCACGGAGCCGTCATGTTCGGACGAGAGTTCTGCTACGCCATGGAAACAGCCCTGGTTACGCCTGTACTGCTGCAAATAGGTAAGAGATCACTATATAAAGCATGGAGATTGTACAGACATGTGCACACGTATGTAAACACACACACACAGCAAGAGTTAACCAGAGTCATGCAGATGATGAAGGAGCCGGGTGGGTGAATTCACATACTCTACTATACTGTTGACGCTGCCCACACATCATATCCCCACATCTATATCAACACAACATATCCCCACATCATATCCCCACATCTATATCAACACAGCATATCCCCACATCTACATCAACACAACATATCCCCACATCTATATCAACACAACATATCCACACATCTATATCAACACAACATATCCACACATCTATATCAACACAACATATCCCCACATCTATATCAACACAACATATCCCCACATCTATATCAACACAACATATCCCCACATCTATATCAACACAACATATCCACACATCTATATCAACACAACATATCCCCACATCTATATCAACACAGCATATCCCCACATCTATATCAACACAGCATATCCCCACATCTATATCAACACAGCATATCCCCACATCTATATCAACACAGCATATCCCCACATCTATATCAACACAGCATATCCCCACATCTATATCAACACAGCATATCCCCACATCTATATCCCCACATCTATATCAACACAACATATCCCCACATCTATATCCGGATACACAGCGTATCCACACAGCGTATCCCCACATCTATATCAACACAACGTATCCCCACATCTATATCAACACAGCGTATCTCCACACAGCGTATCCACACAGCGTATCCCCACATCTATATCAACACAACATATCCCCACATCTATATCCGGATACACAGCGTATCTCCACACAGCGTATCCACACAGCGTATCCCCACATCTATATCAACACAACGTATCCCCACATCTATATCAACACAACATATCCCCACATCTATATCCACACAGCGTATCTCCACACAGCGTATCCACACAGCGTATCCCCACATCTATATCAACACAACATATCCCCACATCTATATCAACACAGCATTTCCACACAATATATCCAAACGTCCATCGTAAACACATTGGATAAGAATTCAAGGTCCTTCCTGCTGTTCAGTGTTCCTGCCACAGCCCTAATAACAGGCCTGCCTAGGAAAGACAAGGCTCCAGTCCTTTTACAGTCCATCTGATTAGATGCTATCTCAACTGTAAACAGTAAATCATACTGTTTGACTGGCCTGGGGTCGTGGCGGCAGCAAAGTATAGAGACACTGGATGTGACTTAGCAGAGGATTAGAATAACCACGTGGGGGATGCTGGGGGATGCGCTGATACACCAGTGTTCTTCTTGACTAATGATAGCTCAGTCGACTACAGATGTGGATAAAAATCACCTAACAAATACTTTTTCAGATGTAGTGAAGAGGGGCTGTGTTTCCATCAGGATAACTGTTCTGTTATAAATGCCATTAAGTCATCCTTTGAGTCCATCCAGCCACCTCTGTCTCACGGCAGTTTTGATTCCAGTGTTTATAAGGGTCTAGCTAGCTAGCTGTCTCTGGCTGCCCATATGCCTCTAAATGTGTGTCTGCTTGGGGATTACAGCTCTCTGAAACACCACAATCCATCCTGGCCTCAAAGACACCCTACCTACCTCACCGCTCTCACGTCAAGCCACCTCACAGAGGGGGTGGGGGTGGGGGGGGGGTGGTAGTAAAGGGAGAGATGTGTGGAGAGAGAGACATTCTCTGCTCAGAGCTTTGACTGAGTTTACAACTCCATGTGTTCCCTGCACCCATTCTCATGCCATTTACTTTATAGTATACTACATTTGACCAGGGCCTATAGACCTACCTCCTCACTCAGACTGAGTTTCAATGATAGTGTGGGTGACATTGCGTGCTCTGGGTTATCTACCAATGGCATGGTACTGGAGCTTGGTCCAGTCCAGGGAAACACCCCTGTGGAAGTGACTTAGCGTTTGACTTCAGTATTGTCTGACTGTGTTCATCATAAGGTGAGACAATGCCGTCCGTCATTACAGTCTGTTGAAACGTCTCTTCGTTCTCTCCTTTGACGTAAAGTAGGCCTCTGTCGTCACAAGCTATCACTGATTGATGTGTTATTTGTTTTTGGCAGAGTGACAACCCAATTTCCTACTCTTGGTAGGTAAAATTCTATATATACCATTGTACATTATCATACACACTATTCCCTATACTGTATAGTGCCCAATATAATGCACTACTTTTGACCGTTAAAGAAGTGACTTTTCTCCTATAGCAATATGAAGCCATAGGCGACGAGTTAGACTAAATAGGTGCCCCAGGGAATAGGCCTAAACTAGAAACCCAGTACCCTGCATTCTGACCATCAGTTTCCTCCGAACATCTTGGGAAAGACAGAGAGCAGCAGTATTGTTCTTGATGTGCAGGTTAGGATGGCGACCCACTGTGTAACTGCACTTTTCTTTTTTTGTTATTGAGCGTTTATTTGAACCTAGCCTGATGAGCCCGTCATGAACCAAACTGCTACAGACTTATATCTATCCTACCCTGCCTTTCTAAGGTCTTTGAAAGCCAAGTCAACAAACAGATTACCGACCATTTCCAATCCCACCATACCGTCTCCGCTATGCTATCTGGTTTCAGAGCTGGTCATGGGTGCACCTCAGCCACGCTCAAGGTCCTAAACGATATCTTAACCGGCATCGATAAGAAACAATACTGTGCAGACGTATTCATTGACCTGGCCAAGGCTTTCGACTCTGTCAATCACCGCGTCCTCATTGCTGCTGGTGAGTCTCTGATCCACCTCTACGCAGACGACACCATTCTGTATACTTCTGGCCCTTCTTTGGACGCTGTGTTAACAACCCTTCAGACGAGCTTCAATGCCATACAACTCTCCTTCCGTGGCCTCCAACTGCTCTTAAATACAAGTAAAACTAAATGCATGCTCTTCAACCGATCGCTGCCTGCACCTGCCCGCCCGTCCAACATTACTACTCTGGACGGTTCTGACTTAGAATATGTGGACAACTACAAATACCTAGGTGTCTGGTTAGACTGTAAACTCTCCTTCCAGACTCACATCAAACATCTCCAATCTAAAGTTAAATCTAGAATTGGCTTCCTATTTTGCAACAGAACATCCTTCATTCATGCTGCCAAACATACCCTCGTAAAAACTGACTATCCTACCGATCCTCGACTTGGTGATGTCACTTACAAAATAGCCTCCAATAGCCTACTCAATAAATTGGATGCAGTCTATCACAGTGCCATCCGTTTTGTCACCAAAGCCCCATATACTACCCACCACTGCAACCTGTAGCTCTCGTTGGCTGGCCCTCGCTTCATACTCATCGCCAAACCCACTGGCTCCAGGTCATCTCCAAGACCCTGCTAGGTAAAGTCCCCCCTTATCTCAGCTCGCTGGTCACCATAGCAGCACCCACATGTAGCACGCGCTCCAGCAGGTATATCTCTCTGGTCACCCCCAAAACCAATTCTTCCTTTGGCCGCTTCTCCTTCCAGTTCTCTGCTGCCAATGACTGGAACGAACTACAAAAATCTCTGAAACTGGAAACACTTATCTCCCTCACTAGCTTTAAGCACCAGCTGTCAGAGCAGTTTACAGATTACTGCACCTGTACATATCCCACCTATAATTTAGCCCAAACAACTACCTCTTTCCCTACTGTATTTATTTTGCTCATTTGCACCCCATTATTTTTATTTCTACTTTGCACATTCTTCCACTGCAAATCTACCATTCCAGTGTTTTACTTGCTATATTGTATTTACTTTGCCACCATGGCCTTTTTTGCCTTTACCTCCCTTCTCACCTCATTTGCTCACATCGTATATAGACTTATTTTTCTACTGTATTATTGACTGTATGTTTGTTTTACTTCATGTGTAACTCTGTGTGTGTTGAACTGCTTTGCTTTATCTTGGCCAGGTCGCAATTGTAAATGAGAACTTGTTCTCAACTTGCCTACCTGGTTAAATAAAGGTTAAATAAAACATAAAAAATGTTGAGCCCTTAACAGGCAGCTCACGTAGGGGATGTTTGTTGACACAGCCTACAGTAGAGAAGGGTAATGGTATTTTCCACTAGAGCTGTTCAAATACAATTATATGTAAACAAACATCATTGTAGGATGGTGACAGTCAGGGTCAGATTCAACTGAACTGATTCGGCTTGAGACGCCTCAATTCCTTGGTCTGCTGGTGGTTGTCATTGCTGTTCAGCGTTCTGATTATGTCACCGTTTGAGGTCTAGCCTTAGTACACTCTTAGAAAAAAGATAACATCTTTATTTTAAGAGTGTTGTAATAACTGTGTCATGGGTCTTCAGAAGTGTAATTTATGCTGAGTCAGGTGTGCAGGGTACGTATGGGTGGGGGGAGGGAGGCAGAGCGGGATCGTGATGAAGGGGTAGGAAGGGGTAGAGAGCGGGAACGGAACGAAGGGGTAGGAAGGGGGAGAGAGCGGGAACGTGATGAAGGGGTAGAGAGCGGGAACGGAACGAAGGGGTAGGAAGGGGGAGAGAGCGGGAACGTGATGAAGGGGTGGGAATGGGGAAAGCGGGAACGGAACAAAGGGGTAGGAAGGGGGAGAGAGCGGGAACGTGATGAAGGGGGAGAGCGGGAACGGAACAAAGGGGTAGGAAGGGGGAGAGAGCGGGAACATAACGAAGGGGTAGGAAGGGGGAGAGCGCAGGAACATAACGAAGGGGTAGGAAGGGGGAGAGAGCGGGAACGTGATGAAGGGGTAGGAAGGGGGAGAGAGCGGGAACATAACGAAGGGGTAGGAAGGGGGAGAGAGTGGGAACGTGATGAAGGGGTGGGAAGGGGGAGAGAGCGGGAACGTGATGAAGGGGGAGAGAGCGGGAACGGAACAAAGGGGTAGGAAGGGGGAGAGAGCGGGAACATAACGAAGGGGTAGGAAGGGGGAAGAGAGCGGGAACATAACGAAGGGGTAGGAAGAGGGGTGAGAGAGAGAGCGGGAACGTGAAGGGGTGAAGGGGGAGAGAGCGGGAACATGATGAAGGGGTGGGGGAAGGGGGGGAGAGTGGGAACGTGATGAAGGGGGAGAGCGGGAACGTGATGAAGGGGGAGAGAGCGGGAACGTGATGAAGGGGGAGAGAGCGGGAACGTGATGAAGGGGTAGGAAGGGGGAGAGAGTGGGAACGGGACGAAGGGGTAGGAAGGGGGAGAGAGTGGGAACGTGATGAAGGGGTAGGAAGGGGGAGAGAGCGGGAACGGAACGAAGGGGTAGGAAGGGGGAGAGAGCGGGAACGTGATGAAGGGGTGGGAAGGGGGAGAGAGTGGGAACGTTAGGAAGGGGGAGAGCGGGATCGTGATGAAGGGGGAGAGAGCGGGAACGTGATGAAGAGGTAGGAAGGGGTTGTAATAACTGTGTCATGGGTCTTCAGAAGTGTAATTTATGCTGAGTCAGGTGTGCAGGGTACGTATGGGTGGGGTGGGGGAGGCAGAGCGGGATCGTGATGAAGGGGTAGGAAGGGGTAGAGAGCGGGAATGGAACGAAGGGGTAGGAAGGGGGAGAGAGTGGGAACGTGATGAAGGGGGAGAGAGCGGGAACATGAAGGGGTAGGAAGGGGGAGAGAGCGGGAACGTGATGAAGGGGTGGGAAGCGGGAGAGCGGGAACGGAACGAAGGGATGGGAAGGGGGAGAGAGCGGGAACGGAACGAAGGGGTAGGAAGGGGGAGAGAGCGGGAACGTGATGAAGGGGTGGGAAGGGGGAGAGAGTGGGAACGTGATGAAGGGGGAGAGCGGGAACGTGATGAAGGGGGAGAGAGCGGGAACGTGATGAAGGGGTGGGAAGCGGGAGAGCGGGAACGGAACGAAGGGATGGGAAGGGGGAGAGAGCGGGAACGGAACGAAGGGGTAGGAAGGGGGAGAGAGCGGGAACGTGATGAAGGGGTGGGAAGGGGGAGAGAGTGGGAACGTGATGAAGGGGGAGAGCGGGAACGTGATGAAGGGGGAGAGAGCGGGAACGTGATGAAGGGGTGGGAAGCGGGAGAGCGGGAACGGAACGAAGGGATGGGAAGGGGGAGAGAGCGGGAACGGAACGAAGGGGTAGGAAGGGGGAGAGAGCGGGAACGTGATGAAGGGGTGGGAAGGGGGAGAGAGTGGGAACGTGATGAAGGGGGAGAGCGGGAACGTGATGAAGGGGGAGAGAGCGGGAACGTGATGAAGGGGGAGAGAGCGGGAACGTGATGAAGGGGTAGGAAGGGGGAGAGAGTGGGAACGGGACGAAGGGGTAGGAAGGGGGAGAGAGTGGGAACGTGATGAAGGGGTAGGAAGGGGGAGAGAGTGGGAACGGAACGAAGGGGTAGGAAGGTGGAGAGAGCGGGAACGTGAAGAAGGGGTGGGAAGGGGGAGAGAGTGGGAACGTTAGGAAGGGGGAGAGCGGGAACGTGATGAAGGGGGAGAGAGCGGGAACGTGATGAAGAGGTAGGAAGGGGGAGAGCGGGAACGTGATGAAGGGGTAGGAAGGGGGAGAGAGTGGGAACGGGACGAAGGGGTAGGAAGGGGGAGAGAGTGGGAACGGGACGAAGGGGTAGGAAGGGGGAGAGAGCGGGAACGTGATGAAGGAGTAGGAAGGGGGAGAGAGTGGGAACGGGACGAAGGGGAAGAGAGAGTGGGAACGGAACGAAGGGGTGGGAAGAGGGAGAGAGCGGGAACGTGATGAAGGGGGAGAGAGCGGGAACGTGATGAAGGGGGAGAGATTGGGAACATGGTGAAAGGGCAGAGAGCGTGAATGTGATAAAGGGGTAAGAAGGGGGAGAGTGAGGGGCAGAGGGTTGGTAAGAGGGAGTGGATGGAGTGATGTACAGATGTGACATAAGCAACGCTAAGAGGTAGCACGCAAGGTTTATGTAACAATTTCTTTAAAAAATATATATATATATATATATATATATTATATATATTTGCCCAGGCTGTTAAGTACAGTATATGCAAAAGTGTGTGTGCATGTTCCACTGTTCCGTTCGCAGTACCACTGAGAACTCTATGGTCTGAGTCTCCTGTGAATGTTTGGCTGGCTCCTCTACAGAGTTGTGGCTTTCCCCAACAGGAACCCACTCATGGCTCATAAACGTGGGAACACAATCTCAGGAGAATAATATCCCCGTATCAGGGCTTTTTGCTCATGTTTCAACCACACTCATTGTTTATTATTTTCTTCACAGAAGGGTAACGACCAAAAATGTGACATTTGTTTAGATGAATAAGCCTAGCTCATCTGAACCACATGATATACGAGAACTATACAGTGCATGGGAATATAGGTTATAAGTATTATAGGTTATAAGTATTACTGTCTACCTGATTAGGCCTAGAGCGAATGGCATTACACCAGACAATGTATGGGAACTAGACGATATACACTGAGTATACCAGACATTATTAACATCTTCCTAATATTGAATTTTCTCTCTCTCTCTCTCTCTCTCTCTCTCTCTCTCTCTCTCTCTCTCTCTCTCTCTCTCTCTCTCTCTCTCTCTCTCTCTGTCTCTGTCTCTGTCTGTCTCTCTCTCTTCTCTCTCTCTCTCTCTCTCTCTCTCTCTCTCTCTCTCTCTCTCTCTCTCTCTCTCTCTCTCTCTCTCTCTCTCTCTCTCTCTTTCTCTCTCTCTCTCTGTGTGTGTGTGTCTAACATTAAGAATAATACCAGTTTACATGACATCTGCCCTTATGACTAAAGTTACTCTAGACCTACTGTTATATAAATGTATGACTAAGGTTAATCTATTCCTACTGCTCTATAAGCTAATAGATGTAGTTAATCTAGTTTTACTGTTGTATAAACTCATGCATAAGGTTAATCTAGTTTTACTGTTGTATAAACTCATGAATAAGGTTAATCTATTCCTACTGTTGTATAAACTCATGAATAAGGTTGTGGATTTTCTCTAATCTATAGAAAGCCAGGCTTGCTAAGACGGTGTTTGGATGTTGGAACCTGGATCCATTCCAGCCTTATGTTTGGATGTTGGAAGGCTGGGTATAGGTTTAGATGGATCCAGGTTATGTTTGGATGTTAGAAGGCTGGGTATAGGTTTAGATGGATCCAGGTTATGTTTGGATGTTGGAAGGCTGGGTATAGGTTTAGATGGATCCAGGTTATGTTTGGAGGTTGGAAGGCTGGGTATAGGTTTAGATGGATCCAGGTTATGTTTGGATGTTGGAAGGCTGGGTATAGGTTTAGATGGATCCAGGGTATGTTTGGATGTTGGAAGGCTGGGTATAGGTTTAGATGGATCCAGGTTATGTTTGGATGTTGGAAGGCTGGGTATAGGTTTAGATGGATCCAGGTTATGTTTGGAGGTTGGAAGGCTGGGTATAGGTTTAGATGGATCCAGGTTATGTTTGGATGTTGGAAGGCTGGGTATAGGTTTAGATGGATCCAGGGTATGTTTGGATGTTGGAAGGCTGGGTATAGGTTTAGATGGATCCAGGTTATGTTTGGATGTTAGAAGGCTGGGTATAGGTTTAGATGGATCCAGGTTATGTTTGGATGTTGGAAGGCTGGGTATAGGTTTAGATGGATCCAGGTTATGTTTGGAGGTTGGAAGGCTGGGTATAGGTTTAGATGGATCCAGGTTATGTTTGGATGTTGGAAGGCTGGGTATAGGTTTAGATGGATCCAGGGTATGTTTGGATGTTGGAAGGCTGGGTATAGGTTTAGATGGATCCAGGTTATGTTTGGATGTTAGAAGGCTGGGTATAGGTTTAGATGGATCCAGGTTATGTTTGGATGTTGGAAGGCTGGGTATAGGTTTAGATGGATCCAGGTTATGTTTGGAGGTTGGAAGGCTGGGTATAGGTTTAGATGGATCCAGGTTATGTTTGGATGTTGGAAGGCTGGGTATAGGTTTAGATGGATCCAGGGTATGTTTGGATGTTGGAAGTGTGACGACCCTCCCACTCTGTCTGCCGTACTTTGTCTTTGTTCTTGTTTCCTTATTAGGATGCCGGTGGGCGGAGTTGAGAGGGTCGTCAGCTACATGGGAAACACCTGGGCCCAGGTGTTTCCCAGGATAAATACACCCCTTTCCCATTCATGGGGGAGACTCTCTCCATGCAGACATTTGTAGATTGTGTTGTGGTTCTTGTTGGGTTTTTGTTTGTTTGCTTTGGCACCTTTCAACACCCTGCATTATCACATTCATGCATGCAAAACACTCACTTACGCTACTGATTACTGATTACACACATCATTGTATATTTTCCTTAGTTGCTTTAGTTAATAAATATATCTTTTGTTACTCCTTATCTCCACGTTGTCTCCCTTTGTTACGGGCTTTGAGCCGGTTCGTGACAAGTGGGGGCTCATCCGGGATATTTGAACTGTTGGTTTGGGAGACCATGGAAGTACGTGTTTGTTTGTATATTGTGTTTGAGTTTAATAGGCCCAGTATTGGTTGCCTTTGTTTGGGTTGTGTGCTGCGTTGGAGAGAGTATAATGGTTAGTTTCCAGGCCCTGCCTAGCCTGGAAACGTTTGTTCTACTTTCTGTTGGGACATCAGCCTGAGGTGAGTAATCGGCTGTGTACCTCAGTGGGAGATTTGGGTAGGGTAGTGGAACTTGCTACCTGGAGCTATAGCTTTTTTCCCCTGATAGGCTTAGCGACATGTTTCATTTTTGGAATATGTTGGGCATGGTTAATGTTTGTTATTTTTGTGTGGTGTCTGTGGACTGAGCAGTTGTCTCGGGGGCACATCCGTGGCTTGGTGGAATTTACCAGCATGCTGGGGAGTTTTTCCTTGCCAGCGGGCTACAGTGCGTAAATTCCCACTGCAAATCTGCACGAAGACTAGGGTTGAGTTATTGTAGGTTTTGGGGAAGCTCCGTATCTCATCTCTTCTGTGGTGCTCAGGGTGATTGTCAATTCTCGGGTTATGGTCTGGTGTGCTCAGCAGAGGGGAAGAGCGAGATTTTTTATTTTTTTTTGTAACTATGGCATCTTATATAGATGAATTCATTCGCTTTCCATCTGAGAAATTGTTAGATTTAGGTACTAAAGAACAGCTGTTGAAGGTCGCTGAACACTACAACGTTGAGATTAGTGATAAACGTCTAAAGAATTCTATTAGGTTGATATTGAAGGCCAATCTGATGGAGAGTGGTATTCTTGAAGTTACAACTGGGCCAGCCTCTGCTGATAGTTTGTCGTCTCCCCATAACGTTACAATGGCTATTCCATCGGTTAGTCCAAGTAGTCTTCTTTTTGAACAGCAGAAAGAACTGCTTTTGTTACAGCTAGAGCATGATCGGCAAAGTAATAGTGAGAAGCTAGAGCATGATCGTGTAAAGTATGAAAAGGAATTGGCATTTAAACAAGATATGGAGCGTGCTAAAATCAAGTTGCAACAAGAACGTATAGAGTTGGTTAGGGAAGGAAAGATCTCAGGGGAGAGTTTGTTTTGGGAAGGTGATCCAGATTTACCTAGGGGTAGTTCCTCTTTTGGTCGTGCCCCAGAGACATTTGATATTGTTGGGAACTTACGGTTATTGCCTCAGTTTAATGAAAGGTATCCCGAGACATTATTTTCGTTGTTTGAGCGTGTTGCTGACACTAGGAGTTGGCCTGATTCTGACCGCACTTTAATGTTGCAGTGTGTGCTGACTGGTAAAGCGCAGGAAGCATATTCAGCTCTTAGTGTACACGACAGTGCCAATTATGATAAAGTTAAAACAGCTGTGTTACAGATTTATGAATTGGTCCCTGAGGCTTACCGCCAACGATTTAGAACATTAAAAAGGGATGATAAGCAATCTCATGTTGAATTTGCGCGACAATTATCTTTACAGTTTAATCGCTGGTGTTCCGCCTCTGCAGTTGTGACTTTCCAAGGGCTGTGTGATCTGATTATGTTAGAACAATTTAAGGACACAATTCCTGATCGTATTGCCACGTATATTAACGAACAGAAAGTAAAGAATGTCGCTGAAGCTGCGGTTTTGGCGGACGAGTATGTGTTGACTCACAAAAGTGTCTTTGCAGAGCCTCGTATTCGGAAAGAGTGGGGGCGTTCGGATAGATTTGGGCTTCGCTCACCGAGATACTTTGGTTCACGGGCAGAGTTCTATTCAACTAGGGTTGAGCCTGACTCCCATGGTAAAGCTGACTTTGGGCAGGAGTGTCACTACTGTCAAGGTTCAGGTCATTGGAAAAACGAATGTCCACTTCTCAGGTCAAAGGGTGCTTACGCTAAATCCAAGCCTACCGCGTTAGCTGCACCTGTTCCACATCAGTTCACTCATGACTCATTTCCTCAGGCCCAGGAAAATGTGAAAGTCCATATTGATCCAGACTATTTACCTTTCATTACGGAAGGTTTTGTGTCTATATTAGGAAGTAAAGACCTAGTGCCAGTGAAGATCCTGAGAGACACAGGTGCCTCTGAATCATTTGTGTTGGAATCTGTGTTACCCTTTTCTGCTAAGACTGATTCGGGGAATAGTGTTCTAATTAGGGGAATAGGTTTGAACACTCTGTCAGTTCCATTGCATAAACTGATGTTGGATTGTGGACTGGTGAAAGGTGAAGTTGTTGTGGGAGTGCGGCCTTCGTTGCCTATTGAGGGCATCGACGTTATCCTTGGGAATAACTTGGCTGGTGAGCGTGTATGGCCTGCCGTGTTTCCATCTCTAGTGGTTTCCACTAAGCCGTCATTTGTTGGGATTCCTGATGAGAATGTACAGAGTTTCCCAGAGGTGTTCTCTGCGTGTGCAGTGACACGTTCTATGAGCCGTGGCAAATTGGTCACTGCGCCGACTAATGATAATAATACAAAGAAGTATGCCACTGTTTTCCCTGTTATTCCGTTATCTGTAACCCGCTCAGATCTAATTAAGGCGCAACGGGATGACCCCACGTTAGAAGAGTTGCGTGACCAAATTGTGCCTGTGGAACAGTTGGGAGATGTCGCCCATGGCTATTTTCTCCAAGAGGATGTCCTGATGAGAAAGTGGGTGTCTCATGATAGTTGTTTTCTGGGGGAGGCAATTAGTCAAGTTGTTGTACCAGTTAAGCTTCGTGAGTTGGTGTTGGAAACTTCCCACAGCGACGTTGCTGGACAAATGGGGGTGAGGAAAACCTACAATCGCATTTTAAGACATTTCTTTTGGCCTAGATTAAAGAGGGATGTTTCTGATTTTATAAAAACTTGTCACACCTGTCAATTAACTGGTAAGCCTAATCAAGCTATTAAACCGGTACCATTGTTTCCTATTCCTGTACTCAGCCAACCTTTTGAGTATCTGATTATTGACTGTGTGGGTCCCCTGCCTCGTTCTAAAAAGGGTAGCAGTTACCTGTTCACCGTGATGTGTCAGACCACTAGGTTTCCTGCTGCCTATCCTCTCCGATCTATCACAACTAAATCTGTGTTAAAAGCTTTGACTCAGTTTCTCTCATTGTTTGGAATTCCTAAGGTCATTCAGAGTGATCAAGGATCTAATTTCACCTCTAATCTGTTTAGTCAGGTTCTTCAACAGCTCCATGTTAAACACAATTTGTCTAGCGCCTATCACGCGCAAAGTCAAGGAGCACTGGAACGTTTCCATCAAACTCTAAAGTCTTTGTTGAGAGCTTATTGTACTGAGATGGATAAGGATTGGGAGGAGGGGTTGCCTTGGTTACTGTTAGCCGCTAGGGAGGTTTCACAGGAGAGCACGGGTTTCAGTCCAAATGACCTTGTGTTTGGACATAGGGTGCGTGGACTTTTATCTGTTCTCCAGGATGACTGGAAGTCTCCCGAGCCCCCTCAGTCCCTGTTATCGTATGTGTGTGATTTCCCGAGACGGCTGTATTCCGCTGGTGAAATGGCTAAAGAGAAGTTATCATCTTCACAAGAGAGGATGAAGGGCATATTTGATCGCCGAGCTGAGCCTCGTCAATTTAGTCCGGGTGACCAGGTTCTTGCTCTGCTGCCAATTGTTGGTTCTCCTTTTCAAGCCAAGTTTCAAGGTCCATATACAGTGTTGCGCCAGTACACTGAGCAAAATGATCTAGTGGCCACTCCAGAACGAAGGAAAGCACACCAGCTGTGCCATGTAAATCTGTTAAAACCCTATTATGCACGTTCCTCTGAGACTGAACAGTGGGATTCTGCAGAGGACGCTAAACCTGTTCTTTTGGCTGATACCGTTGTTTCCTTGGGTTCTTGTCGTGCTAGATCTGTGCATGAGGAGGAAGATGTTCCTGGTCCTGACGATTGTATATTGCAGGGTAGATTGAAAAATTCAGAAACACTGGATATCTTAGACAGTCTTCTCACTCACCTACCTGTTGATGGGCGGAAAGAGATGCTTGGTCTGATTCAGAGATTTCCAGGTTTGTTTTCTGATACACCTACACGTACAAACTTAATGGAACATGATATTGACATTGGAGATGCTGACCCCATTCGTCAGCGGTTCTATAGAGTTTCTTCAGAGAAACTACGTTGTCTGGATGCTGAGGTCAAGTACATGCTGGAGAGTAAGATAGCAGAGCCTTCTTTCTCCAGTTGGGCTTCTCCCTGTATCTTGGTCAGTAAACCGGATGGAACAAACCGATTTTGTACGGACTACCGTAAGGTAAACAGTGTCACAAAGCCAGATTCATTTCCTCTTCCTAGGATGGAGGACTGTGTTGATCAAGTCGGTGCAGCTAAGTTTGTGAGCAAATTTGACCTGTTAAAAGGCTATTGGCAGGTGCCACTGACGACTAGGGCACGTGAAATCTCTGCCTTTATTACACCCTTTGGTCTGTACTCATATTCATATGAGTTTCGGTCTGCGTAATGCACCTGCGACTTTTCAGCGACTTATGAACAGGGTTGTCGCCGGTCTGACCGGGTGCGCTGTTTATTTGGACGATGCAGTGATATATGCAGATACTTGGGAAGAACATCTGTCCCGTATTCAAGCCTTGTTCGAGCGTCTGGCTGCGGCTCGCCTCACAATCAATCTGGCTAAATGTGAGTTTGCTCAGGCAACCGTTACATACCTTGGAAAAGTGGTTGGGCAGGGTGAAGTGCGTCCTGTTCGGGCTAAAGTGGTGGCTATTGATGCTTTTCCATCACCAACTACTAAAAAGGAACTGATGCGTTTCTTGGGCATGATTGGTTATTACCATAGTTTTTGTAGTAACTTCTCTGTGGTCGCTCCCTTGACCGATATGCTGAAAGCTAAGGCTGTTTACGTTTGGTCTACTCGTTGTCAACAAGCTTTTGAAGATGCAAAGAGGTTGCTTACCTCAACTCCGGTGCTGGCTGCTCCTCGCATGGATTTGTCATTTACCTTGCAGGTGGATGCTAGTCATGTGGGGGCAGGTGCAGTTTTGCTGCAAGCAGATGTGTCTGGGGTTGAGAGGCCTGTTAGTTTCTTTTCCAAAAAGTTTAACGATTATCAGTTGAACTATTCGGTTATTGAAAAGGAAGCACTAGCACTCATTTGGGCGCTACAACACTTCAAAGTGTATGTCGGGTCGGGGGTAGTACCTATTGTGGTCTACACCGACCATAACCCCCTCACTTTTTTGAGGTCCATGATGTGTCCAAACCAGAGGATAATGCGATGGTGTTTATTTTTACAATCATTCCATCTCGATGTGCGGCACATCAGGGGATCTGAAAACGTGATTGCTGATGCGCTCTCTCGTGCACCCTGCTCCTAAATGTTTACGGGACTGACCATTGCTTCCTATTGTCATGTTCTCTCTGTCCTGTCTGCTCCCTCCTGGTCTTGTTTTCTTCGTTCCTCTTAAATGTTGCTTCCTGTGCGAAGGTTGCTGAGGTTTGGGGAGGAGGTTGGCTGGGGCAAATTGTAAGTGTGAACACATAACCCCTCACCAATTTGGGACGCAGGAGGCTGTGCCAATTTGGGACTGCAGGGGCTGGTATGTTCCGGGGTCCTTGTTGGTCCCCGGTTTTATGGGGGGGAATGTGACGACCCTCCCACTCTGTCTGCCGTATTTTGTCTTTGTTCTTGTTTCCTTATTAGGATGCCGGTGGGCGGAGTTGAGAGGGTCGTCAGCTACATGGGAAACACCTGGGCCCAGGTGTTTCCCAGGATAAATACACCCCTTTCCCATTCATGGGGGAGACTCTCTCCATGCAGACATTTGTAGATTGTGTTGTGGTTCTTGTTGGGTTTTTGTTTGTTTGCTTTGGCACCTTTCAACACCCTACATTATCACATTCATGCATGCAAAACACTCACTTACGCTACTGATTACTGATTACACACATCATTGTATATTTTCCTTAGTTGCTTTAGTTAATAAATATATCTTTTGTTACTCCTTATCTCCACGTTGTCTCCCTTTGTTACGGGCTTTGAGCCGGTTTGTGACAGAAGGCTGGGTATAGGTTTAGATGGATCCAGGTTATGTTTGGATGTTGGAAGGCTGGGTATAGGTTTAGATGGATCCAGGGTATGTTTGGATGTTGGAAGGCTGGGTATAGGTTTAGATGGATCCAGGTTATGTTTGGAGGTTGGAAGGCTGGGTATAGGTTTAGATGGATCCAGGTTATGTTTGGATGTTGGAAGGCTGGGTATAGGTTTAGATGGATCCAGGTTATGTTTGGATGTTAGAAGGCTGGGTATAGGTTTAGATGGATCCAGGTTATGTTTGGATGTTGGAAGGCTGGGTATAGGTTTAGATGGATCCAGGTTATGTTTGGATGTTGGAAGGCTGGGTATAGGTTTAGATGGATCCAGGTTATGTTTGGATGTTGGAAGGCTGGGTATAGGTTTAGATGGAGGGTGTGAATGTTGAAACGTTAAAACAAAAGTTAAGATCCTTAACGTTAAGAAAAATCCCTAAGGGAAACAACTACTTCAAGCTCTCGGAGCGAGTGACGTTATCGATTTGAAACTCCACTAGCACGCACCGCTAACTAGCGCGCACCGCTAACTAGCCAGCCATTTCACATTAGTTACATAGGCACGTTTGACTGTCCACTGATATATGCTACATAGACAGTCAAACGTGCCTATTTATAGGTTTTTACTATTTCGTAACAGCTGCAGTAGGACGTGTGATTTATGAGTACTATCATCATGCTACAGAGTATGCAAAAAATCTAACCAGCCATGCTTCAATTGAGGCTAAATATTTGATTACGCCCCAACACAGTAAAACAACACATCTGTCCGACAGCCGGTCATCTTGGTTATTTTCCGTCCCCAATGCAAATGAATTGTGAACCGCACAGGTTTTCCGGCTGCCCGATGAACTAACGGTAGGCATATCGTATGATTGGACTATAACACCACGCCACTGGCTAATCCCTGGCATCCCTGCCCTATGGTATGTTGTCCAGAAATGCCAACTATTTGCAAGGCAGCAAGGAGGCTTCCATTTTGTCCATCCCTGTTTACTTCCCTATGCTGAATAAGAAGAATCACCACAAAGAGATGGAGATTGAGAAGTTTTCTAGGCGGGAATGTGTGAGCCGGCACATTTTTTAAACCCTCCCACCTGTTTTTCTCTGTGGAATCATTTTTGGGGGGTGAGGTCACCGACAAACCCAACTCTCAGCTGGTGATGGGAGGGATGATCCAACTGGAAAAACACTGGACAGGTGGCATTTCTAATGAGGCTGGAATTTGTGGAATTTTAAGGCTGTGTTGTTGTGGTTCTCTGTTAAAATACTAGTCCTCAATCCCCATCCAACATTCTTGCATACCTTGCATATTGAATTCTGGGGAAAAGTTAGTTGGACAGTGGGGTAGCATAGCTGGACATCCGACATTGTTAGATGGACATTGAATTCTGGGAAAAATAATTAGTTGGATATTGTCAGTTGGACATTGTATAAGTAGGGTCACATAGCCCAGATCAGGGTTGCCCCAACCCGGTCCTGTGGCCCCCCTGGGTCCACGTTTTGTCCTTGCCCCAACCCGGTCCTGTGGCCCCCCTGGGTCCACGTTTTGGGTTTTGTCCTTGCCCCAACCCGGTCCTGTGGCCCCTCCTGGGTCCACGTTTTGGGTTTTGTCCTTGCCCCAACCCGGTCCTGTGGCCCCTCCTGGGTCCACGTTTTGGGTTTTGTCCTTGCCCAAACCCAGTCCTGTGGCCCCCCTGGGTCCACGCTTTGCACTACACAGTTGACTCCAATAAATAATGCTAGATGACATGTTTAGGTAATCTATCTCGGGGGTAGGCAACCCTGTTCCTGGAGTGCTGCAGGTGCTGCAGGATTGGAGGCACCAGACCTGACCAACTGAGCTAATGGATCACTTGGTCTGGTCACCTGTTCTTCCAGTTCAGTTAAAACATCAAGTTACCTACCTCTAAACTAGCTGAACATTGCATAGCATATGTCCAATGTCCAATCTCAGCAAGGTTATGGTGTGGCCACAGATCAAAGAACAGCCAGTGACTTACACACTGTGAAATCCCACTGTGGGTTTAATGAATGCGCTGCTAGTAGACCTCTGAAATCTATACTGCTATGACACGCGCACACACACACACACACACACACACACACACACACACACACACACACACACCCCCCCCCAGGGCACCCACTACTGCTGGCTCTCTGTCCCTCTTTCCCTCCCAGTTAGACAGCAAGGAGAGATTTTGCCATTTCTCTGACTGCTCACAGTTGAACTCAGGCAACGAGATGGAGGACTTGCGGTAGACTCATCTCATCACTTTCAGATCAGATCTAACTGCTTTAATTCACATTAAGCTGGAGCGTTTTCCTTTCATTAACGTGAGATGATAGCTAGATGACATATAGCACTCTGATATGAGCTGTGTGCGTCATGTCATGTGCTCGTTCATTTGTCCAGTACTGGCCTCGTCCCATGTCGTCCTATGGGGCTCGTCCCATGTCGTCCTATGGGGCTCGTCCCATGTCGTCCTATGGGGCTCGTCCCATGTCGTCCTATGGGGCTCATCCCATGTCGTCCTATGGGGCTCATCCCATGTCGTCCTATGGGGCTCATCCCATGTCGTCCTATGGGGCTCATCCCATGTCGTCCTATGGGGCTCATCCCATGTCGTCCTATGGGGCTCATCCCATGTCGTCCTATGGGGCCCTTTACCTTATTACATGTCAAACAGGAAGCAGTGTGTGTGTGTGTGTGTGATGTCACACGGGAAGCAGTGTGTGTGTGTGTGTGTGTGTGGAAGTGTGTGTGTGTGTGATGTCACACAGGAAGCAGTGTGTGTGTGTGATGTCACACGGGAAGCAGTGTGTGTGGGCAGGCAGGGGGCAGGAACCTTCCGTGACTCTGGAGCTTACTGATAGAGAGAGGCTTTGAGGCACACACACACACACACACACATCTCACAGCCTGCTGCCAGCCCCCAGACATCACTGTGTCGTGCCTCATGGGTATGCCACATCTCACAGATAGAGCCGAGTGTCTTTCTCACACACACACACACACACACACACACACACACTCTCTTTCATAATGGATTTTTTAATAATTGTCAGTGTGAGCTTTAGCTAATTTGACTATAAAATGCATTATGCAAAGTGTTAGGCTGACGTCTTGTTCCTAGACATCACAGTGACCATGGATCTGATGGGTTGAACATAGATTGAATATAACAGGCCAACTAGAAACAAAACCATTGGTAATAAAAGGATGGGAACCGGGGTTGGGGTCAATTCCATTTCTATTCCGAAAGTAAACCCAATTCCACATTTTCCCTCATTGAGAAGTATTGAATAGAATTGGAATTTCAGTGTACTTCCTGAATATGGAATTGACCCCAACCCTGATGGGAACCATTAAGCCTAGGAGCTTTATGGTCCATGTTGGGCTCTGTTCTTTTTAATATCATAAACATTACCACGCTCTTTACAATCAACCTTTATTCTCTCTGGTTGTCTTCCATTGTTTCGTGGCCTGTGAGGCTTTTCATCAGCTTCCCCAAAACAATCAGTGCCTGGTGAACCCAGAGCCGTTGGCTAGAGCGAGACCTATTCATTTAGGGTTTGTATTATTTCAATATAGCCATCGTCATCACTCTCCGAACCTTGAGCCATCTGTGCCCACAAAAGCAGGAAACACCCACACTGTGACCTATTTCGTTCCAGGAGCCCCGTTGGGAACCTGATTTGTCTGACTAGCTTCCAATAGAGAATGTTTAATGAGGTGTAGTGACTGGGTGGTAATGTTGTTGTTGTTGTGTTGTTGTTGTGTTGTCACAGAACGTTGCAGATACTACTGCAGCAGTTCATTTTAGCCTAGAATCTGTGATGCTGTGGCTTACTCCCAGTTGTAAAAAGGGGCATTTAGAGTTCTGTATTGTGAGGGAGTCCATGGAGACGACAGTATAATGTAAGAAATGTCTCATTTTTAGTGATCTTCTGTCTGATATTACTTTGGGGGGCTGTGTTAAAGGGATGTTGTCAAGGAGGCCCTTTACCTACTTCCCCAGAGTCAGATGAAGTTGTGGAGACCATTGTTATGTCTCTGTGTCCAGTATGAAGGAAGTTGGAGGTAATTTCACAAGCCAATGCTAACTCACGTTAGCGGAAGTATATAAAGGGTCTCATTGCCAAAAATCCCAAAGTATCCCTTTAATAATCCCTTTAATAATCTGCAAACATACAACACAACGCAATTTAATCTTATTTTGTCCCCATCTGTGTTAAATTCACAGTGTCTCTGCTGGGGTTGATTGGAGGAAGAATCCTCTCTTCCTCCGCCTCTACTGCAGTGTCCCAGGACTGTGGCTGACTACTGACTACTGCAGTATTATGTAACACTGCTGACTAACAGCTGTGTGTGTGTGTGTGTGTGTGTGTGTCTTGCAGTTTTAAAGGCGAGCAGAGTGGATGCAGCATAAAACAAAATCTCCTTGTTACATTAGGAATCAATCAATCAGAGCTGAGGACAGCCCCTCTCTTCTCATTCACCCGTACACTGCTAACACACAATACATCATCTTACCGCACTGTGCAAATGACCTTAAAGGCACCTTGATGACACTACTGTTCTACGAGCTAAGAAGGGGGAACAGACAGCTGTGCGTGTGTGTGTGATTCATACTGCGGGACTGCTGAGCTAGCTCTTCTCCTGGCTGTCTTCTACTCTGTATTACAGGGCAGTATGGACTCCCCTGTCCTGGCTGTCTTCTATTCTGTATTACAGGGCAGTACGGACTCCCCTGTCCTGGCTGTCTTCTACTCTGTATTACAGGGCAGTACGGACTCCCCTGTCCTGGCTGTCTTCTATTCTGTATTACAGGGCAGTACGGACTCCCCTGTTCTGGCTGTCTTCTATTCTGTATTACAGGGCAGTACGGACTCCCCTGTTCTGGCTGTCTTCTATTCTGTATTACAGGGCAGTACGGACTCCCCAACCTGGGTCCTGAGCATCTCCTTTCGCTGCTTAATGAATGCACCAATACAAACACAACCCCCCTCTCACTCTCACTCACTCACACACACAGACATGCACACACACCCTCAGCTCAGCACGGAAAACAAACAAACGCTGCAACGTAGCCTGCCGTGAGGGGGATTTCTGTCTGTCTGTCCGTCTGTCTGTCTGTCTGTCTGTCTGTCTCTAGGTCTCTTATTTGAGAGTCAGATATACCCTGCTCTCTGCTCGGTCGGCGGAGCCTGGCAAAGCTCTTCATCACTGGGTGCACTTTAAACCGCCCTCGGTAATTAAATCACCCTTTTCGATGTCAACTGCAGGAAGGCAGGCAGGCAGGCCGCTGTGCCACCGGTGGCTCTATTGGCAGGAGCCTCCACCTGTCATCATGTTTCACTTCTTAAGTGCGTAACAAAATTATGTTTTGTTGATGCAGTTTATTTAGTTTCTTAATTGTATTTCAGTGTTATTGTCTATTGTTGATAGTTATCTCTAGGCTACAGAATGAATTGAAGTTTCTCTCCTCTGGTTTTCTGAAGTTGTTTACAAGCTATAGTACTTTGTCAGTGGACCCGGCAGTACAGTGGAACCGGCAGTACAGTGGAACCGGCAGTACAGTGGGCCCGGCAGTGCAGTGGGCCCGGCAGTACAGTGGACCCGGCAGTACAGTGGGCCCGGCAGTACAGTGGAACCGGCAGTACAGTGGAACCGGCAGTACTGTGGAACCGGCAGTACTGTAGACCCGGCTGCTCTAATCACTGCTCCCTACATTCTTTGAAAATAAAAAAAAATTCTAAGAGAGTACCGCACCACTGTTTAACTGGGAAACGAGTGCTCTGTTGCCTCCATCCATCAAATGTTGTGTGTTTGTGTGAGTAGGAATGCATCTCTTCTGGAATGGATGGCCGTTTTATAAAATAGTCTCCTCACGGACACTCCCCCTCTCACTGCTGGGAAGCAGCAAACGCTATGACTCACATCCCAACACGATGTAGGCCAGTCCGTCCCCCCCCCCCCCCCCTTCCTTCCACCGCTCTCACCTCTCAGGGGCTCGGCTACAAATGTGTCAATGCATTTAAACTGGCATCTCTCTCTTTTAGTCCCTCAATCTCTTTCTCTCTTTCACTCTCTCTCTCTTTCTCTCTCTCTCTTTATCTCTTTCTCTATGTGTCTGAACATTAAGAACACCTTCCTAATATTGAGTTGCTACCCCCCCCATTTCCCCTCAGAACAGCCTAAATTTGTCAGGGCATGGACTCTACAAGGTGTTGAAAGCATTCCACAGGGACGCTGGCTCATGTTGACTCCAATGCTTTTGTTAGAGTTTATGTTATTCTTTAATAACACAGACCCCAAATCAAATCAGGGTTTATTCAAATAGGACAAATCATGCTTGGAAGTAGATGTTCATTCTCCCCTGTCCTCAGTGATGCTCTCCTGTGATTCTCTCCAGTGAACAAAGGGGCAGGATCTAGTTTTATAACCCAACCCTAGCCTGTGGTTGACCAATTAGAATTCCTTGCAATAAAACTGGGCCAATGGCCAGATAAGTATCCTATTTCAGACTCAATATACAGACAAATTCCTCCCATGTCCCTGCATTAATCCCCTACTACAGAAAAAAACACTATTTCCATTGATCTTTAGTCCTCTATTGGCTGTTAGTCCTCTGTCTCTCTCTTTATCTTGGAAATATTCTTACACTTCTCATAGTTGTGTCAAGTTGGCTGGATGTCCTTTGGGTTGGTGGATCATTCTTGCTACACACAGGAAACTGTTGAACGTGAAAAGCCCAGCAGCATTTGCAGTTCTTGACTCAAACCAGTGTGCTTGACCCCTACTACCATACCCCGTTCAAAGGCATTTCAATCTTTTGTCTTTCTCATTCACCCTCTGAATGGCAAACATACACAATCCATGTCGCAATTGTATTAAAAGGCTTAAAAATCCTTCTTTAACCTGTCTCCTCCTCTTCATCTACACTGAGTTGAAGTGGATTTAACAAGTGACATCAATAAGGGACCACAGCGTTCACCTGGATTCACCTGGTCAGTCTAAGTCATGGAAAGAACATGTGTTCTTAATGTTTTGTACACTCAGTTTATATCTTCACTCTCACTCAGCTTCTCTCTCTCTCAAGCTCAGTCTCGCTCTCTCTCAGCTTCTATATCTTCACTCTCACTCAGCTTCTCTCTCTCAATTTCAGTCTCGCTTTCTCTCAGCTTCTATATCTTCACTCTGTGTTTTGGTTGGTTGTGCATCACATAATTATTCATTGGCTGAGACCCACTGCTTGCATATTAGCTCTTCCTATTGTTGGAAACACAGTGAGGGTTGAGAACAGCATGTGAAATGATCCTGTAAATAATTCATACAGGACATCCCTCTGCTAGCCGACACTCTTAGCAAAAAGGGTTCCAAAAGGGTTCTTCGGCTGTCCCCCATAGGAGAGCCCTATTTGGTTCCAGGTGGAACCATTTTGGGTTCCTGGGTTCCATGTAGAACCCTCTGTGAAAAGGTTCTACATGGAACCCAAAAGGGTTCTACCTGGACCCAAAAAGGGTTCTCCAAAGGATTATCTTATGGCGACAGCTGAATAACCCTTTTAGGTTCTAGATTGCACTTTTTTTTCGAAGAGGGTAGATGGACCCCTCTCTGTCCCTGTTGCCAAGGATTTTAAACTGCCAGCCATCTCAGCTATACATTGATTGTTGTCAAGGTGTTTTTCTTGAAGAGGGCTTTGTTAGCAGGTGTTAATGGGTGTTTCCCAAGCAGCAACCTATTCCCTATATAGCCCTATCGGCTCTGATCAAAAGTAGTGCACTATATAGGGAATAGTATGCCATTTGGGACAATGATTTGTACTGTATCCCTGGTCTGTTGAGGTCCTGCTATGTTTCCTCCTCTGTCTGTCTCTCTCCCTCCAAGTGTCAAGGCTCGGCAGGCTGTTATGCACCTGACCAAGTCTAGCTGGCAGCAGCGCAGCCCCAGAAAGCACCCGTTTCCTGCCAGTCCTCGATCATCCAGCCTGTGGCTACTTCACTTCATCCCCCCCAAGCCCTCCTCCCTTTCTCCTACAGTCCCTGACTTGCTTTCACTTTTCACACCAACCACTCAGACCCAAACATGATTTATGGTCAGTTTCATTTTCTCAAGAAAAGCCCTCTAATAAAAATGGTTGGATGGGAAGGGTGACGTATCAGATGAAATTGTTTTCTATCTAAATGGCAGCAGCAAAGGAGGAATGGACAGGTCGAAAGCTCAATCCTGGGAGCGTAAATTTGTGTACAGGTGGTTAGTGTACAGGTGGTTGGTTAGTGTGTGTGTGTGCTTGACACTTGTTTTGATCTGAGCAGCTTTTGCAGCCCAGGGCCTACTATATAAGGTGTTGTGACACATGAGACGGGCCAGACTCTAGACTGTTAAGCTCTCCATTCCTCAGAACAGAACATCCTCGTAGAAGTCATAAAAACCTTTGTCCTTCTACATGTCCCATCCACTTCCAGACATTAGCCATCGATAAATCACCTCTAAGTGTCTCAGCCAAGTCAATGTAAATGTCATTGTTATTGACTGTGGCCTAATGGTCATTGGGTTGGGAAGGGTAAACTGACCTGACACCTTGCTTACCCAAGGAATTCCACAAGATGCACTGATAGCATTTGTGTCTAATGATTCCATTGTGGAGCTATATGAGCTGGCACCAAGACTGACTAAACACACTGTAAGGCCTGGACCAGAGCCATATGAATGAGCCAGCTGTGCTCGTTCAGTTCCACATATGGGATGCCATTGTGTGTCAAATGGGAATGATGTGTCAAGATTAACGTCTTTGATGGAGAAGATTGTGAGTTGCCCCCTTCTCACGTCCTTATTACCCACTACCCACAGTCATTCTCTTTATGTTTCTCTTGCTCTCTGCCTCTGTCCCCCTGCCTCTCTGTCCCTCTCACTGTCGCTCTCTATCCCTCACCCCCCTCTCTCTGTCTCTCGCTCTCTGTCTCTGTCCCCCTGCCTCTCTGTCCCTCTCACTGTCACTCTCTATCCCTCACCCCCCTCTCTCTGTCTCTCGCTCTCAGTCTCTGTCCCCCTGCCTCTCTGTCCCTCTCACTGTCACTCTCTATCCCTCACCCCCCTCTCTCTGTCTCTCGCTCTCAGTCTCTGTCCCCTTGCCTCTCTGTCCCTCTCACTGTCACTCTCTATCCCTCACCCCCCTCTCTCTGTCTCTCGCTCTCTGTCTCTGTCCCCCTGCCTCTCTGTCCCTCTCACTGTCGCTCTCTATCCCTCACCCCCCTCTCTCTGCCTCTGTCCCCCTCTCTCTCTCTGTCCCCCTGCCTCTCTATCCCTCACCCCCCTCTCTCTGTCTCTGTCCCCCTGCCTCTCTATCCCTCACCCCCCTCTCTCTGTCTCTGTCCCCCTGCCTCTATATCCCTCACCCCCCTCTCTCTGTCTCTGTCCCCCTGCCTCTCTATCCCTCACCCCCCTCTCTCTGTCTAGTTTTGTGACTCTGCTCTTTCCTACATGGTCTAAATCTGTCTGTCCTAAGTCTCGCTGGGCAACAGTAAATATATCCTGAAGTAGTGCGAGTCACACTGCTCTCAGTATTGTTCCACATCTTTGACCCGGTGGAGAGAAAAATCCTGGTCTTTATTTACTAGAATCGGACATCCTGTTTACCCCGACCGCTTTCCCAAAGAAACAAACTGCTTACCGACAGATTAAAATCTGTTCGCAACATTTTATGTGTTTGTATCCGACGTCGACAGCAGGTTGAGACCAAAACAAGTGAACAATTTACAGAAACACAGTTTTGGGGCCCTGTGAGTAACCTCAATTAAAACCTTGAGGAGGAAGTCATGTCTCATTGATTGGTCATTGAGGGGTCATAAGGACATGTCTACAGCAAGTCCGTCTACAGGCAAAAGGAAGTAGTGATGTTTGGGGCACAGTGGAGCTCTGGGTTCCCAAGCCACCTGGGTCATGGTCATCATCAACAACCATCAGGTTCACTTGAACCAGAATGTGAACAGGGTTTCACTTACTGTGAGATCCTGTATAGTCTACATTCTGATAAGACCATAACTCACTAGTCTACACTCTGATAAGACCATAACTCGCTAGTCTACATTCTGATAAGACCATAACCCGCTAGTCTACATTCTGATAAAACCATAACCCACTAGTCTACATTCTGATAAGACCATAACCAACTAGTCTACATTCTGATAAGACCATAACCCACTAGTCTACACTCTGATAAGACCATAACCCACTAGTCTACACTCTGATAAGACCATAATCCACTATAGTGGAAACAACATTGATTCGACCAGTGTGTTCCCAGTGGGAAAGTTATAACATTTTCTGAGCAGGTATAAGAGTAGCCTCCTCTTTTTATTTCATTTTTTAGCTGATTCCAGAGTTCTTAGAATGAAATGTGAGATTTGTTCTCACTGGCAAAGTTTTATATTATAAATGATCACTTTGCTTCATTGAAAATGTGGGGGGTGTGGCCTCGTCTAACACGGTAAGGGGGTGTGGCCTCGTCTAACACGGTGAGGGGGTGTGGCCTCGTCTAACACGGTGAGGGGGTGTGGCCTTGTCTAACACGGTGAGGGGGTGTGGCCTCGTACTGTCCTCCTTAAGGTGTATGCAACCGTAATGTGACAGCCAGCCAAACTCCAATCAAGAACTTAACCAGAGTCAGGGATAGGCTTTCCATAACCCTCCAGTTTTATAGTTGAAACGGTGTAAAAATGAAGTCATTGGAGCATCTCAGACTAAAAGGCATTATTAATGCACAACCGAGTCTAACCGACGTCTCAAAGTCACATAGTGAACAATACAATACTTGACCAACACTGTACATAGAAAACATATCCTGCTTGAATAATGTTCTAAATAGGATTAGTATTTATATAACATGTAAACTAACTTAAGTGTAAAGAGAAATCACATGTAGGGAGAAGCTAGCTCCAAAACAGCACTTAACAGGCAGGCTAGGCTAACGAGGGAATACATGTAATCGATTTACTTAAAAACTCAGAATTAAAACATGACCTGCAGAAAATACTTAGAATACTAAAAGATGAACATCTTAGAAATGATTTGTACTTACAGGCCATGCTTAACGAAGGCTTAACAAGAAGGATGGCAGAAGATAAACCTCCGTATTATGTCACTCTTTTCCAACATCATGAACTGCATCATTTCCTATTTTTCCTGTTTTACCACCAACAAAGAAGTAGCACAGTGGAGTACACGCTAGCTGCTGCTACACGAAACAGCCACTGGATGGCGCCAAATCAAAAGCCACTTGGCCAAAAGAATAGAAGGCAGAATAGGCCTCATCTAACGTATTGCACTTGAATGCATCTTAAACACAGAACAGACAGCTGGTATGATTCATTGTGACAAAATGGATGGATGAATGGATGGATGAATGACAATCACCCACAAGTGTCCTTCTAAGATGGTGTTGTTACTTGCATATTACTAGCACGTAGGCTACCCCATTTATGTACACCAGGACTCCGTTCTGTGCCTGCGTAGTAGCCAGTGAATTGGCACACTTCACCGAATCTGCTTTGTCATGCAGCAAGTAACACTACGTAAAAGGGCTACTTTGGCCAAGATGACAGAAACGTGCAGGTAGCCTTAATAGCACACAGAAAATGAGTGTGTGTAATCAGCTTTTTGTATGTATGGAATAATTCGGGGATCTTTTATTTCCACTGAAACATGGGACCAATGCTTTACATGTTGCGTTTATATTTGATGATAAACCCTAACCCTCTTCTCGTTTCCTTCCTGTCGATCTCCAGGTCTTCCAGAACAGTATTACAGCCTGACATGGTTCCTGAGCCCCATACTGGGCCTGATCTTCACACCTCTGATTGGCTCAGCCAGCGATCGCTGCACCCTGAAATGGGGCCGGCGACGCCCTTTCATCCTGGCCCTGTGTGTGGGCGTGCTGTTCGGAGTGGCACTCTTCCTCAACGGGTCACTCATAGGTAACAAATAATATATTATAAACTGGGTGGTTCGAGCCCTGAATGCTGATTGGCTGACAGCCATGGTATATCAGACCCAGTGGTATAAAGCACTTAAGTAAAAATACTTTAAAGTACTACTTAATTAGTTTTTTGGGGGTATCTGTACTTTACTTTACTATTTCATATTTTGACAACTTTTGCTTTTACTCCACTACGTTCCTAAAGAAATGATGTACTTTCTACACCCAAAAGTACTCGGTACATTTTGAATGCTTAGCAGGACAGGAAAACGGTCTGGTTCACGCACTTAAAAAGACAATTCCTGGTCATTCCTACTGCATCTGATCTGGCGGACTCACTAAACACTAAACAGGCTAAACACAGATGCTTTGTTTGTAAATTATGTCTGAGTGTTGGAGTGTGCCCCTGGCTATCAGTAAATTAAAAAAACAAAAAAATTGTGCCGTTTGGTTTGCATAATATAAGGAATTTTAAATGATCTATACTTTTCTTTTGATACTTAAAAACCTCTTTGGGCTGAGATCCCGCTAACGGGATCGATATGACAACAGCCAGTGAAAGTGCAGGGCGCCAAATTCAAACAACAGAAATCTCATAATTAAAATTCCTCAAACATACAAGTATTTCACACCATTTTAAAGATAGACTTCTTGTTAATCCCACCACAGTGTCCGATTTCAAATCGGCTTTACGGCGCAAGCACCACAAACGATTATGTTAGGTCAGAGCCAAGTCACAGAAAAACACAGCCATTTTTCCAGCCAAAGAGAGGAGTCACAAAAATCAGAAATAGAGATAGAATTAATCACTAACCTTTGATGATCTTCATCAGATGACACTCATAGGACTTCATGTTATACAATACATGTATGTTTTGTTTGATAAAGTTCATATTTATATAAAAAATATCTCAGTATACATTGGCGCGTTATGTTCAGTAGTTCCAAAAACATCCAGTGATTTTGCAGAGAGCCACATCAATTTACAGAAATACTCATTATAAATGTTGATGAAAATACAAGTGTTATTACATGGAACTTTAGATACACTTCTCCTTAAAGCAACCGCTGTGTCAGATCTTTTTTTAAATAAGCAAATCAGGCAATAATCTGAGTACGACACTCAGAGACTAAAACAACCCAAATAGATATCCGCGAACAGAGCTCGCTCTCACGTCATGAGCTCATGACACTCTGCCAGACCCCTGGCTCAAACAGCCCTTATGAGCCCCCACTTCACAGTAGAATCATCAAACAAGGTTCTAAAGACTGTTGACATCTAGTGGAAGCCTTAGGAAGTGCAACATGACCAATATCCCACTGTGTATTCAATAGGGAATAAGTTGAAAAACTACAGACCTCAGATTTCCCACTTCCCGATTGGATTTCTTCTCAGGTTTTTGCCTGCCATATGAGTTCTGTTATACTCACAGACATCATTCAAGCAGTTTTAGAAACTTCAGAGTGTTCTATCCAAATATACTAATAATATGCATATCTTAGCTTCTGGGACTGAGTAGCAGGCAGTTTACTCTGGGCACCTCTGAGCACCTTATTCATCCAAGCTACTCAATACTGCCCCCAGCCATAAGAAGCTAAGTGTATATATATATATATATATATATTATTTACAAAAGTATATTTTTAAGTATATTTTAGCAATTACATTTACTTTTGCTACTTAAGTAAATTTAAAACCAAATACTTTTAGACTTTTACTCAAGTAGTATTAGTATTTTACTGGGTGACTTTCACTTTTACTTAATACTCAAGTATGAAAATTGAGTACTTTTTCCACCACTGCGTATACAATGGGTGTGATTTTTTTCCAAAGCAACTACAGTAATGTGTGCATTCATTTTATATATGGGTGGTCCAAGGAATCAAACCCACTATCCTGGAGTTACAAGCACCAGCTGAGCTACAGAGGGCCAGCATTGGAACTGGGGGTTAGGCAGGGTTAGGGTTTCATTGCGAAATGCTTTTCAGCCTGTTAATTCATGGGAATACCAGTCGGTGTAAATGCATTTGACTGGTCATGCTTATCGGTCTATAGGTAATTTGCATAATTGAGTGTAATTAAATTGGTGCATGTGTACAGTATATTTGTTATGTATCTTACTTATTACACGCATACAGATACATCTGTCAGACAGAGCGAGAGCTGCTGCCACAGCATCTCAAACAGCAAAAGCATAGGCAACAGAAGGCAGGCTTCATCAGCGTATCACACACCACTTTGCAATGAGCTGGAGGCAGTATGCATTTTAAAAACATATACTTAATTGTTTGAAACCTTTTATGTCTTACCTTGCTTCAAAAGTAGCCTATAGTCAAAATCAGACCATATCAGTAGAGGCAATTATCTGATATCAACTTTCTTTCATTGTCCAGTAGCCAAAGGAACAATCCTAGTCATATTAGCAACCCATGCTAGTTGTTGCGTATTAGTGAAAGGGAAACGTGGCGATACCTAGTCAGTTGTGCAACTGAATGCATTCAATTGAAATGTGTTTTCCTCATTTAGTTCTCCCCTCTTTCTACATTTCTAACGGATATGTTCATCTCTGTCACGTGAAACCGCTCGCATATGGGGTGTGCTTTTGACAACAGTGTTTTAATAGCATAAGGAACATTCACGCGTAGGCTTCCTGCCTTGTGTACGTTGCTGTGCTTATAATATGAATGAATATTAAGAAATAATAGTTTATCAACATTATAAAGTTAAACGTTCTGATCTGTTGCATCAGACTTTTTTTTTTTTTTGTAGCCTAGGCCTACTGGTTGTATGAACTTGGGATCTATCGTGTGTGTGTGTGTGTGTGGTGTGTGTGTGTGTGTGTGGCTCAGTTACTAAAGCATGGCACTTGCAATGCCAGGTTTGTGGTTTTGATTCCCACGTGGGACCACTATGGGGAAAATGTCTGCACTCCCTACTGTAAGTCTCTCTGTATAAGAGTGGGTCTGCTACATGACTGAAATGTGAATCAGAGAGAGAGAGACATGATTGAGTTCACAGAATAGACTAATTATGTTCTCTGTTGTTATCAGTGATAGCAGCTAGACCGTCCGGCAGGCTTTCTGCCTCACCTAATAAGCCCTCTTCTGGAGTGTAATATGAAGCATATTGAATTGAAAAGTAGCTCTCTCTGTGGTTCTCCTGAGTTTAGATTAGGTCAGGAAAAAGCCTGATTCTATAACTTCAATTCTGTTCTAATGCAACGTGACCAAAAGTTTCACATCCTACATTAGGCAGCCATCGGCTTTGGTAAATTCATTATCAGTGGAAGTGACCCTAAGTGCCTCACACTGTGCAGGCGAAAGAGAGGAGGGATCCATTTTGCTCCGTGCTTTAAAGGTTCAGCAGAGGAGAAGATCGATAGATAACCCACAGAGTTGTTTTGCTGCCGGCTTCAGGACAGTCCACCAAGTAGGACTGAAGAGTTGGGTAGTAGTGGAAGAGAGAGGACAAGTAGCTTTATTTTCTCTGCTTGCTGGAGATGTGGCTCCATGGGTCACTGAACAAACTGACAAGTTTGACAGGTCCTGGATTTCAATTGGATTTGATTTAGTTGGCCCGTGTGGCTTTGAAGAGTGTTGGAGCGAGGTGTATGTACGTGTGTGTTGGCTCAGTGCCCTCGTCGTAGCCCTCCCAGAGCAGCTATTGTTTTGCATCGTCACCCCTATCTCAGGTCCCAGTAACTTGCTGAGAAACAGAAGCAGCAAGGCTACAGACTCCTGTGTCCGCTGACCTGCTGGGCCGGGCGGTGTGTGTGTGTGAACCGTCATTCTCCGTGACATGGGAAAGGACTGGGAACCAGTTCACAGGGAAACGTTTCCTGTTGGGCCCTCCTTCTTACCTTTCAATGCCTATCTGGAGCTACTTCCTGTCTCCAGCGCTAGCTCACTGCGCGTCACCCCATCAGCCATTCCATTGTCAGGAAGAAAGGCTTTTCTTACTACGTACACACTGACTACACACAGACTGACTACACACAGACTGACTACACACAGACTGACTACACACTAACTACACACTGACTGACTACACACAGACTGGCTACACACTAACTACACACTGACTACACACAGACTGACTACACACTAACTACACACAGACTGACTACACACAGACTGACTACACACAGACTGACTACACACAGACTGACTACACACAGACTCAGTACACACAGACTCAGTACAGACTTCTTTCTTCAACTTGTATACCTCTCTTCCTCATCTGTGGTCGTTGTTGATTAGCTAAATATTTTCAAAATAGCATTTCCCCTTTAATAAGAAGGTCTGAATGATGACTTGTTTGTTGTTGTGTGTGGGGAGTTCCTCTGGGCTCAATTATGATGGAAATTCACTACTAGGAGTTTACGTTCCCAGTGAAATTGACACTAATGGCGCTTACGATAAGGCTTTGGCTTTGTTTTGTTTTACGGCAATGAAACACAAGCTTTCATGTCTAGTTTGTATTATAAATTATATTTTGATGAATAAGATGCTTGTTGATAACTCTGCATTGGTGTGACCAGAACAGGAGTGTTCCAATGAGGTTACATCTAGATGAAGTAACATCTAGATGAGGTAACATAGATGAGGTAACATCTAGATGAGGTAACACATAGATGAGGTAACACATAGATGAGGTAACATCTAGATGAGGTAACACATAGATGAGGTAACATCTAGATGAGGTAACACATAGATGAGGTAACACATAGATGAGGTAACATCTAGATGAGGTAACACATAGATGAGGTAACATCTAGATGAGGTAACACATAGATGAGGTAACACATAGATGAGGTAACACATAGATGAGGTAACACATAGATGAGGTAACACATAGATGAGGTAACATCTAGATGAGGTAACACATAGATGAGGTAACACATAGATGAGGTAACACATAGATGAGGTAACACATAGATGAGGTAACACATAGATGAGGTAACATCTAGATGAGGTAACACATAGATGAGGTAACACATAGATGAGGTAACACATAGATGAGGTAACATCTAGATGAGGTAACACATAGATGAGGTAACATCTAGATGAGGTAACATCTAGATGAGGTAACATCTAGATGAGGTAACACATAGATGAGGTAACACATAGATGAGGTAACACATAGATGAGGTAACATCTAGATGAGGTAACACATAGATGAGGTAACACATAGATGAGGTAACACCTAGATGAGGTAACACCTAGATGAGGTAACATCTAGATGAGGTAACACATAGATGAGGTAACACATAGATGAGGTAACATCTAGATGAGGTAACACATAGATGAGGTAACATCTAGATGTGCTCTGTAGCCATAAGGGTACATATGATCCAGTCAACCTTGACGTGTGTTTCCTGGTCTGTGAGGTGACATATGTAATAAATGTCAGTGTGTGCCATGAACCAATGTCCTTTGGGGTAATACTAAACCTCTGGATAAGACAGAGGTCTCTCTCACAGCTTGTGCCAGACACAAGGGCAACGAGAGTAGCCACACACCACGCAAGGCGTTATTGGAAATGGGCTATGAATGACCTAGGGTATATGGTGGTGTGTCAGGGTTTCCGTTAGCCAGCAATAGCCGGATTTGGGTCTAAAAATAAATCAATAGAACAGCCGATAAATCAAATTGACGTTAGACAGGAGAAGAAGAAAAACAATCGAATGGCTTTTTAGCCTCTTAATTGGTGGAAATGATTTTGACTGGTCTTGTTTATTATAGGTTCATTTGCATAATTTAATGGAATTAAATTGCCGTGTGTGTGTATAGTATATTTGTTATGTATGTTATCATCTGAACAGAGTACAGATACAGAGCCTTTGAGCAGACAAATCTGTCAGACAGTTGAGAGCTGCTGCAGCATCTCAAACAGCAAATACATAGGCAACGGAAGACAGGCTTCCTCAGCACGTTACATACATTTCTACATTTCTAAGGGTTATTTTCATCTGTCACATGAAACCTCTTTGCATATGGGGTGCGCTTTTGACTGTGTTTTCCGCTAATAGTATATTCGCACGTAGCCTCCTGACTTGTGAGCGTTGCTAATGGTTTATCAACATTTTAAAGTTAAGTGTTCTGGTCTGTTGCATCAGACTCATTGCTTTTTAATGTAACGTGTTTTTATGTAGCCTAGGCCTACTGGTTGTATAAACTTGGGATCTATTGTGTGTGTGTCCTGTGTGTGTACCCTGTGTGTGTATGTGTGTGTCCTGTGTGTTTGTGTGTAAGAAGGCCTCTACCCACTAATCGGGTATCGATTGACATGTGCAAATCTCTCTCAATCTCTCTCTCCATCTCTCTCTCTCCACCTCTCTCTCATCTCTTTATCTCTCTTTTCATCTCTCTCTCAATCTATCTCATCTCTCCATCTCTCTTTTCATCTCTCTCTCGCTCTATCTCTCTCCATCTCTCCATCTCTCTATCAACTCTCTCCATCTCTCCTTCTCTCTATCAACTCTCTCTCCATCTCTCTCTCCATCTCTCTCTCTCTCTTTTCATCTCTCTCTCCCTATCGATCCAGCAGTGTGCTCCTAGTTGGAGAGCTGAAAGGAACTAAGATGGGTATTGCTTTTCAATATATGTATAATGGAATGGAATGGTCTCTGTGTCCAACTTTCTCTCTGTCTGTGAATTAGGTCTATGGTTTTCTGAACCTGTTATACCGGCTCGGATACTAACTCAGTCTCTGGTTGTGGTCAAGGTCTTGCCGTCGGCGACGTGCCAAATAACCAGCCCATAGGGATCGTTCTGACGGTGCTCGGAGTGGTGGTGCTGGACTTCAGTGCAGACGCAACAGAGGGTCCCATAAGGGCCTACCTACTAGATGTGGCAGACACTGAAGAACAAGACATGGCCCTCAACATCCACGCCTTCTCCTCTGGTATGACACACGTCTTAGTAGCAGGATATTTCCATCACATACCTGTGTCTGTAATGTCTGTGAAAGTTTTGATAGATTGAATATTCTCAAACAGGAAATGATGTGTGTGTCTGCGCCAGGTTGTGGGGGAGCGGTGGGCTACGCGCTGGGCGGTCTGGACTGGACCCACACCTTCCTGGGCTCAATCTTCAAGTCCCAGGAGCAGATCCTCTTCTTCTTCGCCGCCATCTTGTTCACCATCTCGGTGGCTCTGCATCTGTTCAGCATCGAGGAGCAGCGGTACAGCCCCCAGCAGGACCGGCTGGACGAGGAGGCTGACGCCGCCTCCTCCACTGTCAACACGGTCAACGACACCCTGGGGAAGCTCCACGGCCACAAAACCCCCCACATGGAGCTCATTGGAGAGGACGACATCTACGACCCTTGTGACCGTTACGAGTTCTACGGAGAGGGGGGCGAGGACGGGCGCTCGTTGCGCGACATTAACATGGACTTCCTGGATGTGGAGATGGTGAGGTCCAAGTCTGACTCTGTGCTGCAAATGGCCGATGCAACACTAGATCACCTGGACCACGAGGCTCTGTTCCTGCGCCACATCGAGCCCTCCATCTTCGCCGACCACCTGTCATCCTACCACGGCTCTCCACCACGCCGCAGCAGCAGCACAGGCAGCCAGGACCTCCTCAAAACCTCTAAAAAGATCTGCCGGCTGTCCCAGTTTCTGCAGGAGCAGGACCGCGACGGGGAGGAGGAGCTGCTCAACAACCAGGTCAACGAGCAGAAGACGCCCAACGGCCGGGCGCACGCCAACGGCTTGGGCCAGGGCGCCAACGGGCACGCCCGCTCAGTCATGAAGAACTCGGCCAGCACCAACGCCTCCACGCGGCACCGCCGCCACATCTTCTACCGCCAGCCGTCCTGCACATTTTCCTACTACGGCCGCGTGGGCTCCCACCGCTACCGCTACCGGCGAGCCAACGCTGCGCTGCTCATCAAGTCCTCGCGCAGCTTGAACGACATCTACGAGGTGCAGCGGAGACAGAAGAGGAGACAGCAGAACCCCAGAGCGCGCCACCAGTCAGGCAACACCAACTCCAGCGGGGACACAGAGAGTGAGGAGGGGGAGACGGAGACCACGGTCAGGCTGCTGTGGCTGTCCATGCTGAAGATGCCTCCAGAGCTGATGAGGCTGTGTGTCTGTCATCTCCTCACCTGGTTCTCCATCATCGCTGAGGCCGTCTTCTACACTGACTTCATGGGCCAGGTCATCTACCACGGAGACCCCACGGTAAGGCTGCTGGGACTCCAAGGTCATTGTGTCACGTTGTTATAAAGCCAATTGTATTTATTTTGGGCAAAGTTTTCTTTTTGGGGCATAAATGTACATATCCTTATCTTCTGCAAATAAAAAACTATTGATCACACAAAAAAACTCACTCCACACCAGATTTTCCTGCCGACCTGTGATTTGAACCTGCTAAACTCTGGTTGCTCGCCTGCTTCTCTAATCTCTGGGCTACCAGCCTCACATTCTCTCTCAGTAACCAAGCTGAGTTGTTTTATCTTCTCTCTCCAGGCTCCTGCTAACTCCACGGATCTGCAGAACTACCACAAAGGAGTTCAGATGGGCTGCTGGGGGCTGGTCATCTACGCCCTGACAGCTGCCTCCTGCTCAGGTCACCAGTCACTGAGTTGAATGGTGGATGAAAGGAAGGAAGGAAGGATGGATGGATGGATGGACGGACGAATGAGCGAACGAGTGAACAAAAAAATAAATGAAGTGACCAATGAATGAATGAGCGCACATGCCCATACACAGACATGTGCAGGCCGTGTGCTTTGAAGCAGCCATAAAAACGGTAGTGAACAATGTGCACACAGTCTTCAGCCAAGGTGCTATCTGTGGCTCTGTTCACATGCTGGAGGGTTTGACCGTGATGAGCTAGTGAGCTGAGACGACCTGTACAAGTACAGTCAGACAACTCACAAAGAGCTGTACAGGAACCCAGGATCTAAACACCCAGAGGAATGTTGTACTAGCTACTGGTCACTAAATCATGACCAGTAGTGTGGATAACACTGAAACCAACTTATTCCAGGCCACATGAAATCTAGGTTTCCAGCATCGCCCATGTGCTTTCACTTCTGCTTTGCATGTTCTTTGGGGTTTTAGACTGAGTATCTTGTAAAACACTTTGTGACACCTGCTGACCTAAAATGGGCTTTATAAAATACATTTGATTTAGCATCTCCTTGTTTATATTCCCAAATGCTTATAAACGATTCTATTCTGTTGTTTGCAGCCGTACTGCAGAAGTACCTGGACAACTTTGACCTGAGCATCAAGGTCATCTACGTCTTGGGTACGCTGGGCTTCTCCATCGGTACAGCTGTCATGGCCATCTTCCCCAATGTCTACGTCTCCATGGTGATGATCAGCAGCATGGGCATCATCTCCATGAGCATCTCCTACTGCCCTTATGCCCTCCTGGGACAATACCATGAGATGAAAGAGGTAAGGATCTATACTAGTTAGTAGACACACTGATATAACAGGTTAGTTAGTTTCACACTGATATAACAGGTTAGTTAGTAGACACTGATATAACAGGTTAGTTAGTTTCACACTGATATAACAGGTTAGTTAGTAGACACTGATATAACAGGTTAGTTAGTTTCACACTGATATAACAGGTTAGTTAGTTTCACACTGATATAACAGGTTAGTTAGTTACACACTGATATAACAGGTTAGTTAGTAGACACTGATATAACAGGTTAGTTAGTAGACACTGATATAACAGGTTAGTTAGTAGACAATGATATAACAGGTTAGTTAGTAGACACTGATATAACAGGTTAGTTAGTAGACACTGATATAACAGGTTAGTTAGTTTCACACTGATATAACAGGTTAGTTAGTTACACACTGATATAACAGGTTAGTTAGTAGACACTGATATAACAGGTTAGTTAGTATACACTGATATAACAGGTTAGTTAGTATACACTGATATAACAGGTTAGTTAGTAGACATTGATATAACAGGTTAGTTAGTATACACTGATATAACAGGTTAGTTAGTAGACACTGATATAACAGGTTAGTTAGTAGACACTGATATAACAGGTTAGTTAGTAGACACTGATATAACAGGTTAGTTAGTATACACTGATATAACAGGTTAGTTAGTAGACACTGATATAACAGGTTAGTTAGTAGACACTGATATAACAGGTTAGTTAGTAGACACTGATATAACAGGTTAGTTAGTAGACACTGATATAACAGGTTAGTTAGTATAGACTGATATAACAGGTTAGTTAGTAGACACTGATATAACAGGTTAGTTAGTAGACACTAATATAACAGGTTAGTTAGTTACACACTGATATAACAGGTTAGTTAGTAGACACTGATATAACAGGTTAGTTAGTTACACACTGATATAACAGGTTAGTTAGTATAGACTGATATAACAGGTTAGTTAGTAGACACTGATATAACAGGTTAGTTAGTATAGACTGATATAACAGGTTAGTTAGTATAGACTGATAATGCCCCTGGGGGTACACCAAATAAAAATGTGATTCACATAAAAAAAGATATATTTAAAAACAGATATATTTAAAAAAATATATATATTTAAAAACAGATATATTTAAAAACAGATATATTTAAAAAAATATATATTTAAAAAAATATATATTTAAAAAAATATATATTTAAAAAAAGATATATTTAAAAACAGATATATTTAAAAAAATATATATTTAAAAACAGATATATTTAAAAAAAGATCTTCATATTTTTCAACAGGGCAATACATTTGGGTGAGGTTTTTTTCTCGCCCGAGTTGCCTCATTTCCCTGCCAAAAATTAAATTAAACCATCCCGTGTTCAGTGAAATAACAACACAATGTCAAATACAGGCAGCCTAGTCAAATAATGAACATCCAATCATGTTACTCTCTCGCGGGAATTCCAGCCAAACGTAGCTGCTGCTCATTCCGTTTGCTCAAAAATGTATAAATTATTTTAAAAAGTAAGGCCAGCTCTACTGGTAGTACTGCTACTACCTGCAGTACAACACCTGTACCTGTCGACGACACAAAGTGGCTCTGCTTCCACAGCACATCCAATGCTAGCATCAGTAATTCTACATTTGTTGTTATCTCTCTTCTCTCCCTCTCTACTATCCTCTCTCTTTTCTCCCTCTCTCTTCTCTCTCTTCTCTCCCTCTCTCTTCTCTCACTCCCTCTCTCTACTCTCCCTCTCTCCCTCTCTCTACTCTCCCTCTCTCTCTACTCTCCCTCTCTCTACTATCCCTCTCTCCCTCTCTTCTCTCCCTCTCTACTATCCTCTCTCTTCTCTCCCTCTCTCTTTTCTCTCTTCTCTCCCTCTCTCTACTCTCCCTCACTCCCCTCTCTACTCTCTTCTCTCCCTCTCTACTCTCTTCTCTCCTCTCCCTCTCTCTACTCTCTTCTCTCTACTCTCCTCTCTCCTCTCCTCTCCTCTCTCTACTCTCTTCTCTCCTCTCCCTCTCTCTTCTTTCCCTCTACTCGCTGCTCTCTCTACTCTCCCTCTCTCCCTCTCTCTACTCTCCCTCTCTCTACTGTCCCTCTATCTACTCTCTCTACTTTCCCTCTTTCTACTCTCTCTACTATCCCTCTCTCTACTCTCCCTCACTCCCCTCTCTACTCTCCTCTCTCTTCTCTCCTCTACTCTCTCTTCTCTCTTCTCTCTACTCTCTCTCTCCTCTCCTCTCCTCTCTCTACTCTCTTCTCTCCTCTCCCTCTCTCTTCTTTCCCTCTACTCGCTGCTCTCTCTACTCTCCCTCTCTCCCTCTCTCTACTCTCCCTCTCTCTACTGTCCCTCTATCTACTCTCTCTACTTTCCCTCTTTCTACTCTCTCTACTATCCCTCTCTCTACTATCCCTCTCTCCCTCTCTTCTCTCCCTCTCTACTATCCTTCTCCCTCTCTACTCTCTTCTCTCTCTCTCTCTCCCTCTCCCTCTCGCTGCTCTCTCTACTCTCCCTCTCTTTACTATTCCTCTCCCTCTCTCTTCTCTCCCTCTCTCTTCTCTCCCTCTCTCTTCTCTCCCTCTCTCTACTGTCCCTCTCTCTACTCTCTCTACTCTCCCTCTCTCTACTATCCCTCTCTCTCTCCCTCTCTCTACTCTCCCTCTCTCCCTCTCTCTCCCTCTCTCTCCTATCCTCTCTCTTCTCTCTCTCTCTCTTCTCTCTCTTCTCTCCCTCTCTCTACTATCCCTCTCTACTCTCCTCTCTCTTCTCTCCCTCTCTCTACTTTCCCTCTCTCTACTCTCCCTCGCTGCTCTCTCTACTCTCCTCTCTTCTCTCCCTCTCTCTACTCTCCCTCACTCCCCTCTCTACTCTCTTCTCTCCCTCTCTCTTCTCTCACTCTCTCTACTCTCCCTCTCTCTACTCTCCCTCGCTGCTCTCTCTACTCTTCTCTCTCTTCTCTCTCTTCTCTCTCTACTCTCTCTCACTCCCCTCTCTACTCTCCTCTCTCTACTCTCCCTCTCTCTTCTCTCCCTCTCTACTCTCCCTTGCTGCTCTCTACTCTCCCTCTCTCTACTATCCCTCTCTACCGCTCTCTACCGCTCTCTTTTCTCCCTCTCTCTTGTCTCCCTCACTCTTCCCTCTTCTCCCTCTCACCTCTCCCCTCCCTCTCTCCCAGTACATCCACCACAGCCCGGGGAATTCCAAGCGGGGCTTCGGCATCGACTGTGCCATCCTGTCGTGCCAGGTGTACATCTCCCAGATCCTGGTGGCGTCGGCGCTGGGCGCAGCAGTGGACGCCACGGGTAGTGTGCAGGTCATCCCCATGGTGGCGTCCGGCGGCTCCTTCCTGGGTTTCCTCACCGCCTGGTTCCTGGTCATCTACCCATGTCACGGCGACGCGGAGGCCAAGGGCGAGCAGAAGGCTCTAACAAGACCCGTGTCCGATAACAGCGTCACGGAGAAACCCAGCGTTCTAAAACTGACAAAGAAGGGTGCCACCACTACGTGTAAAGTGCAGTGCGAGTCCACTCTGTAATTTGATGTCATCGGCAATTAACTGGAAAGGTCGGAGCTTATTGTAACCATAGCAATGCAACGATCATCAAAAAATTCAAACCGACATTCCTTTTTTACAACCGGGCCATTGCCACCCAATAATCTGCTGATGGCATGGGCTTGACCGACCTCTTTCTCAAAGACACACATGGGCCATGATGTGTTAAGGTTTTGACTTGTATTTCATTTAATTTGGGGCCTGTCTCTCGCTCGTCACGGTCTAAGGACTGTGGTGTGGCGAGGAGAGGACAGGCGTCTCTCCCTCTCAGGGCCACCAGGGGCTGCGATCGAGGCGGTCCAACTGGACAGGACAGATCAGGGGACGGTGGATACACATGCGACCGACGTTCACGCGCTGAACTGGGATCTCTGGAAAAAGACATGCACTTCACTCTCACTTCCATTCAAGGGTCAAGATGAAGGAAAAGACGAAGAGTCTCTAAGACATATTATATTCTTCTAATAAGTGAAGCGTTTGAAAATGCAGAAAATTGCTCTTGATTGAACATGATTATTTAGTTTACTTTCCTCTATATATTTTTGACATTATGTTGCAGAAGGACATTGTTATCACCAAATGGGACAGGCCTGGTATCATTTACAGGGTTGATGTATTACTTTTTGGACTTAAAAGGTTTTTAGTGGCTTTAAGAGGAAACTGCACATGTATAAGGAGGTGATTTCTCAGTTAGGAGAGGAGGGGGAGGAAGGCATTGTTTGGTAAATCAATCAGTTCTCCTAATTATTGAATTTCTAACTGTTATGACATACTAAATTGTAATAAGACCAGTTACACCATGTGCCAAACTCATTCCACACAGAGCCGAGTGTCTGCTGGTTTTCGCTCCTTCCTCGTACTTGATTGATACATTTAGGTCACTAATTAGTAAAGAACTCCCTCTCACCTGGTTGTCTAGGTCTAAATTGAAAGGAAAAACTAAAAACGCCAGACACTCGACCCTCCGTGGAATGAGTTTGACACACCTGAGTTACACTATATCAACTGTACACAAGCATTTCCCCAAACTCGCTCCTGGGGACCACAAGGGGTGCCCGTTTTGGTTTTTGATCTAGCACTACACAGCTGGTTCAAATAACGAATTCATCATCAGGCTTTGATTATTTGAATCAGGTGTGTAGTGCTAGATCAAAAACCAAAACGGGCACCCCTTGTGGTCCCCAGGAGCGAGTTTGGGGAAATGCTGATCCACACAAATATATCTTTATCCTCTTTAGTAATTTATAGTAAGGATCCTATTTTACACCTTTCAGAATATATCCTTCTGAGATCACAAGGGCCTCACCGTTGACGGAGAACAGAAACACTTTAAGGAAATGAGAAAGAATCTCAATGCTGCATTTTGGAGTTACGGAGAATTGCATACCAAACGGAGGACAGAAGTTGAGGAGCACTGTAAGGAGCTTGGAAGCTCTTCTGTCTCACAGAGGAGAAACAGATTTCAGGCTTCAATTCGTTCTCTTTGTCTTGTTTCAATTGCATTGTTAATGGATTGTGTCACTCGCTGCACAATTTCAGCTGCTGACGTTTGTTTGAGGATGTAACTAATACTAGCTAGATGTTTGTCAAATGTGGGAGTGCCTGCTCATGGAGGGGGGAGGGGGGAGGGGGTGTAAGTCTGAGTTTTGGGGGAGGAGCACTTAGGCAGAACTTAAACTGTGCAGGAATTCAAGTTGATTATTTTCCTACCATATAGGTCTTCCTTTTATTTTTCTAACTGAAGTAATGGGTCTTGATAGAAGAGTTAATATCCAGGGGCCTCCCGAGTGGCGCAGTGGTACTAAGGTACATCGCAGTGCTAGCTGTGCCACTAGAGATTCTGGGTTAGAATCCAGGCTCTGTCGCAGTCGGCCGCGACCGGGAGACCCATGGAGCGGCACACAATTGGCCCAGCGTCGTCCGGGTTACGGGAGGGTTTGGCCGGCAGGGATGTCCTTGTCCCACTCCTGTGGCGCGCCGGGCACAGTGCACGCTGACACGGTCGCCAGGTTCACGATGTTTCTTCCAACACATTGGTGCTGTTGGCTTCTGGGTTAAGTGGGCATTGTGTCAAGAAGCAGTGTGGCTTGGTTGGGTTGTGTTTTGGAGGACGCACGGCTCTCGACCTTTGCCTCTCCTTAGTTTGTACAGGAGTTGCAGCGATGAGACAAGACTATAACTACCAATTGAATACCACGAAATTGGGGAGAAAACGGGGTAAAAAATAGAAAAGAGTTATATCCTCTCACTTGTAGTGCATTTACATTTAACACCTAGTTGCTGCATGGTTTGGGCCTTGTGGCGAGTTGTGCTGTTACCTGAAGCGGCCTTAGCTAAATGTTAACACACCATGTTGGCTCTGCATGGCCTACATGCACCCTGAGCCAGAATGGGGGCTCAGTTGCATTCTTCTATAGACGACATGGTGGACTGAGTGTGGAAACTAGTGAAGGGAGTAGAGCTCCACTGTGGAACTCATTATGGCTCTAGTCTGTCTGTTGTGTTGAGCATGCTGGTTATGGCTTTACAGGCCCATGTGTCTCTGCTGTGACAGGCCCCAGGAGGTCAGATCAGAGCCTTAGGGCTATAGAGCTGGGACTACCCAATTACTACATCCAGGTTGGCTGTGTTTCTACACGAATACTTACCGTATATGAGACATGGCTTCCTTCTCCTATGTGTTTATTATATTGAAGTTACAGACTACATCGCTCTGTTATCTCTTGTTAAGGATACGTGTTAATCAGTAGAGGTAGATTTGTGAAAGTGTCATTTAACCTTCATTAATGTGTCGAACTGAAAAAAACAAAAAGCTGAAATCTTTTCAGAGTGTCAAGAGGAGATTCAAACCAAACTTGAAGTGTAAAGGAACAGAGAGCATGAAGTATTTGACAAATCAGACGATTGTTGCAATAATGTTTTCTGCCTCTGTAAGCAAGGGTGGAAGTGTTACGTTTCTGGGACCGGGTGAACTTTTCTAATGCATGGCTGTATGTATGTGAATCATAGTTATACTGTATGAAAAACAACAGCCATGTATTCGTAGCTAAATAAGCATAGTATTGGTCAGGTTTTTTAGAGAAGAACCATGCCTTGTTGAATACTTGAAGTGCAACTTGAGTGTTTCTAAGATGCAAGGAAGTGTATGATAGTTTTCCTGAACCTCTAGCTGTTGACTCTGGAATGTTGACATAGTGGCCTATGTTGAAAGGCCTGCTGGGAGTTTGCGTTTCCTTGATTCCATCAGGTGACAATGTTAAAGTCATGAATGTAAAATGTTTGTCGTTTTGTGATGGGTAGAGGGTCTGCACAGAACTTGCACATACAACGTTTGAAGAAAAGAATAGAATAGTCTTGCAAAAGAAAAAGTACTGGAAATGTTTTATATATATATATATATATATATAGCTCTTTTCATGTTAAATGGATGCTTTCACTTTATTTAAATATAACATGTATAAATACAGATATATATTTACAGTAACAAATGCAAGAGGTATGTTACAGTAATGGGAGGACTGGAATGTGTTTGAAACACGTGTGTGAGCGTGTCATCTGGTTTTACAATTCACTTTATTTTCTAAGATTGAGGTCACACTGCAATACCAATATTTCATTTGTTAACTTTTCAGACAGAAATGTGTTTTTGAATAAGTATAATTCAATTTGATAATGAAACTCATTAAATTTCCCTCTTTTCTTTTGATAGGAGAATGCTATCATTCATCTCTGATTATTAAAAAAAAATACTTTTATAAGGTCATTTTATTTTAGGACAATGGGAGTTGCATATAGTATTTTATGTAATGAATTTATCACTGATATTACTTAAAGAATGGGAAAAACAGTATTTGCAGTCAGTGTAAATACTATTTTAATTTGTTTTGCTGCTATAAAAAAGCGGATTATTTGTATTAGCTGTTTTTCTATAAGGACTGTATATACATTCTGTAAATATGCTTGAGCCTTCATATGTAGAACCATGGAAGAACACTGTATTGAATGCACCTTCAAAAAAACTCAAGGGCTTCTGTCGCTTTGTTGTTGTATTGCACTCATATATTACCTTTTGAAAACAAAATATTAGCTATGTAACTATAATAATAAACTGCCATCATCCATGAAATACTCTACATGTGTAATATAAAGTCATATCAACGTTAGAGGGTGGTTTGTTTTTAGGTCAATATGAGGAAAGGCAGCGTACAGTCTGAAGATCTTGGTAGACGAAGAAGACACGAAGGCTATCAGTGCATTAAGCGCCAAACTTTAATGATGACTTATCAGGGTTATAAAATGAATGATAAACTGGAGAGGGTATAGCTACACCTTCACACCATATCACACATCACATTCCACCTCGGGTCAAACCACAGGTCATCTACGCTGAGCTAACCACAGCTTCCTCTTTCAGTTAAAGCCACACTCTGTAAGAACCTGTTTATGATAAGGTGAAACAATTGCTGGCCTAAGTTACATAAGTCATATACTATTTCTAAACCAAGGGGGGGTATTTGATTCATTTAAATGACTGGAAATCTACCAGACTGCAATACTAGGTCTTACCAGTGGTGGAAAAAGTACTCAGTTGTCATACTTGAGTAAAAGTAAAGATACCTTCATAGAAAATGACTCAAGTCAAAGTTAAAGTCATCCAGTAAAATCCTACTTGAGTAAAAGTCTAAAAGTATTTGTTTTAGATATACTTAAGTATCAAAGGTAAAAGTATAAATAATTTCAAATTCCTTATTAATATTAAGGAAATCAGATGGCACAATGTTTTCTTGTTTTTTTTTATTTTACAGATCGCCAGGGGCACATCCAACACTCAGACTCACACTCAGACATCAAATGAAGCATGTGTATAGTGAGTCTACCAGATCAGAGGCAGTAGGGATGACCAGGGATGTTCTCTGTTTAGTGAGTCCTCCAGATCAGAGGCAGTAGGGATGACCAGGGATGTTCTCTGTTTAGTGAGTCCTCCAGATCAGAGGCAGTAGGGGTGACCAGGGATGTTCTCTGTTTAGTGAGTCCTCCAGATCAGAGGCAGTAGGGATGACCAGGGATGTTCTCTGTTTAGTGAGTCCTCCAGATCAGAGGCAGTAGGGGTGACCAGGGATGTTCTCTGTTTAGTGAGTCCTCCAGATCAGAGGCAGTAGGGATGACCAGGGATGTTCTCTGTTTAGTGAGTCCACCAGATCACAGACAGTAGGGATGACCAGGGATGTTCTCTGTTTAGTGAGTCCTCCAGATCAGAGGCAGTAGGGATGACCAGGGATGTTCTCTGTTTAGTGAGTCAACCAGATCAGAAGCAGTAGGGATGACCAGGGATGTTCTCTGTTTAGTGAGTCTGTCAGATCAGAGGCAGTAGGGATGACCAGGGATGTTCTCTGTTTAGTGAGTCTGTCAGATCAGAGGCAGTAGGGATGACCAGGGATGTTCTCTGTTTAGTGAGTCCTCCAGATCAGAGGCAGTAGGGATGACCAGGGATGTTCTCTGTTTAGTGAGTCCACCAGATCAGAGGCAGTAGGGATGACCAGGGATGTTCTCTGTTTAGTGAGTCTGCCAGATCAGAGGCAGTAGGGATGACCAGGGATGTTCTCTGTTTAGTGAGTCTGCCAGATCAGAGGCAGTAGGGATGACCAGGGATGTTCTCTGTTTAGTGAGTCTGCCAGATCAGAAGCAGTAGGGATGACCAGGGATGTTCTCTGTTTAGTGAGTCTGCCAGATCAGAGGCAGTAGGGATGACTAGGGATGTTCTCTTGATAAGTGTGTGAATTGGACCATTTTCCTGTCCTGCTAAGCATTCAAAATGTAACAAGTACTTTTGAGTGCCAAGGAGAATGTATAGAGTAAAAAGTACATAATTTTCTTTAGGAATGTAGTGAAGTAAAAGTTGTCAAAAAAAATAGTAAAGTTATGTACAGACCCCCCCCCCCCCCCCCCCCCCCCAAAAAAATACTTAAGTAGTACTTTTAAGTATTTTACTTAAGTACCATGCGCCCACTGTGTCTTGGACATGATCTAAACATAATGCACAAATGAGACCTTGTGCACAAAAAGGGCCACTCGTCTGGGAATGTTGACAGCAGTCTCTTATACAATGTTCCCACCGCGTGGTGTTCTTCTCGCGTTACATTTCTCACCCCTGGAAAGGGTTCTGCGTTTCATGGATGTTTCTCTCAGCCGCTGGATGGCAGCATTTAACTACATATTGTAACCAGCAGTGCTATACATTTATAGTCGTTTTATTTGTAACATGATTGTAGTTGTAGGCGACAATATAAATCTTAATTGAATCGCAATACAGTTTAACTAATATGGTTTTAATGAGTTATCTGCGTCTGATTCATATTAGTCCTGAATCTAATTTGAATCTGTGTAGGCTATGAGCCGCCTTTTTACCAGGAAGTTGTATGGAGCCAACAACAGTTGAAATGTGACATTTGCTCCACTGTTCTGGTCTTATCCGGTGAGTGGAGTGGTCGGGTCAGTTCAGCCCCGTACTGTGTGGAGCTTCGTGTGCGCTTTATCGACAATACACTTGCATTTGACGCCTTCATTATTTCACCAACGAAGGTACCTGATGGAAAATAGCCGATTGAATAGAGGTTGGTGATGTCTTGTATTTTCTAAAAGTGTCATAAGAGAGCTAGCTATATGTCGGGTTTAAAACAATCTGACCACTTTTTTTAAATTTAAGATGCAAACCTTCTTGTCACAACAATGCCATTTAAAGTGTCAAGACCGTGTCAAAACTGAATACAGCTGACGCTGTCCCCTACCTATGCTGTCATCACTTTTCCTCTTTTGTGTTCATGCGTTTATAGATTAGGACAAAGATCAGTCTACCTGTCGTTAGACTATACATGGCACCCTATCAATAAGATCCATGAGGCACAGACTTGCGACGTACCTGAGGTTTAGAACTAGAATGACCAGTGTGACCACCGGCCAGGAGGACCGGGTTCTGCCAGAGCAGAGTACAGACTAGATGTCTGTGGTTTCATCGGCTCGTTTATTTCTGGAAAATCACATTTTAAAACCCATCGTTGGTGTCATGTAGTGTAGTAACAGTGCACGTGTCTTTTCAACATCCTCTCTATGTATTCAAGGTGCATGTTTTAGAATATTTCTATATTTGTACTCTGTTCACTCTGCCATTGTTGTGGAGTTACTGTAACATTTGGATGGATTGCTATTCTGAACTGCACCTTGAATAGTTGTGTACAGGCAGAACTGTTAAAGCCCCCCCCCCCCCCCCCCCCAACTGTGGATTTTGAGAGAGAATAACATTACTCCTGGTGTTTTCCATTACACAAGGTTGGGCTACTCACTGGTCCAAAATGTTGGGCAGGGATTTCATAGACCTGATGTAAGCACCACTGCAGCTACACTGATGATAAGAAACGGATGTGCCTTTTGGGGAGAAAAGCAAACTGCTTGGCCTTTATGAATCACACAATCCTACTTACTCTAGGCCTCTTTGTTGTGTCTTGTGTTTTTATCTTTTGAGTTGAACTTTTTGACCAAATAGGTCATATTGTAGTATTAGGAATATGATTATTTACGTGTTAAATAAAGACTATGAGCACTGCATGCAGACAAAATGGCAGTTATGACAGGATGATATCTAAACTGTGTCAACAAAGCAAATCAATCTCACTAAGTAATTCACGGTAACTTCCGGAAGTATGTTTATTTTTCCAGAGATAACTGATAGTATTCAGACCCCTTGGATTTCTTCACATTTTATTGTGTTACAAAGTGAGATTAAAATGTATTTAATTGTCCTTTCTTTCGTCAACAATCTACTCAGAATAACTTGTCAAAGTGGAAGAAATAGTCTAACATATTTTAAAGATGAATACAAATGAAATATGCTGAAATATAATCGTTGCATATGTATTCAGCTCCCCGATTCAATACATGTTGGAAACACCTTTGCCATCGATTACAGCTGTGAGTCTTCTTGGGGAATCTATAAGGGCTTTGCACACACAGATTTGTGCAATATTTGCCCATTTATTATTTGCTAAATTCTCTGTCAAGATGTTGGTGATCATGTCTAGACAGCCATTTTCAAGTCTTGCCATATATTTTAAAGCAGAACTTGGTCACTCAGGAACATTCACTGTGTTCTTGATGTGCAACTCCAGTGTAGATTTGGCCTTGTGTTGTAGGTTATTGTTCTGCTGAAAGGTGAATTCCTCTTCCAGTCTCTGGTGTCAAGCAAACTGATTCAGGTTTCATCTAGGATTTTGCCTATGCTTAGCTAAATCCCACTTCTTTTCATCCTGAAAAACTCCACTGTATTTGCTGATTTTTCAAGCATACCCATATCATGATGCAGCCACCACCATTCTTGGAAATAAGGAGTCAGTTACTCGGTGATGTGTTGGATTTGCCCCAAACATAAGGCTTTGCATCTAGGCCAAACACTGTATGTCTTTGCTTTGTTTTTTTTCGTTAGTGCCCTGTTGTATACAAGATGCATATTTGTATTCTTCTTTGCAATTTGTCATTTATGTTATTATTGTGAAGTCACTACAATGTTTTAAAATCACCAATGGCCTCATGGTAACATCCCTGAGCAGTTTCCTTCCTGTCCTGCCCCTCAGTTCAGGAAGACGACTGTATCTTTGTTGTCTGGTTGGTTTAATACATAATCCACAGCATAATTATTAACTTAACCATACTTAAAGAGCGATTCAATGTCTGATTTGTTATTGTTCCCCATCTACCAATCACTGCCCTTCTTTATGAGGCTTTCGAAAAGCTCCCTGGTCTTTGTAGTTGAATCTGTGCCTGACATTCAGTACTTGACTGAAACCTTACAGATGTTGTATGCGGGACAGAGGATGGGTTCATCATTTTTTACTATTATTTCACACAGAGTGAGTCCATGTAACTTATTATGTGATTTGTTAAGTCAAATTTGACTCCTGGACTAAGTTAGGCTTGCCTAAACAAATACTTAGGCAAAGATGATATTTTAGTTATGAGTTTTTATATACACTACCATTCAAACGTAGAAATGTCCTTGTTTCTGAAAGAAAATCACTTTTCTTTTGTCCAATAAAACAACATCAAATTGATCAGAAATACAGTGTAGACATTGTTAATGTTGTAAATGACCATTGTACCTGGAAACTGCAGATTTTTTTTTACTGAATATCTACATAGGCGTGTTAGCTAATCCAAGTGTATACTTTTAAAAAGTTAATTGATCATTAGAAAACCCTTTTGCAATTATTTTAGCACAGCTGAAAACTGTTGTCCTGATTTAAAGAAGCAATACAACTGGCCTTCTTTAGACTAGTTGAGTATCTGGAGCATCAGCCTTTCTGGGTTGGTTTACAGGCTCAAAAGGGCCAGAAACGAAGAGCTTTCTTCTGAAACTCATCAGTCTATTCGTGTTCTGAGAATAGACTGTGAATAGACTCTGAGAAAGCTCGTATCTCTGTAGAAATCTTCACTCCCAGACCAGCTCCTTTCTGGAACCTACATCAGTAAAGCCCCATTTCTGCTTGATTAGTAGTTGTTGTTTTACCATCGCCAACAACCAGAGGAAAGTATGCAGGCACAGTAATACATTATGGAGGAACATGTTGTACGTGGTTTATATGGGGTTCAAATCGTACCTTTCTGCTTTACAGTTGACAAAAAATTAAACTAAGTCAAAAACCTGACGATTCACTTAGATAAGTTACGGTAACTTCGGATACTTGATTTCCTCCCCTGGGCTTGGGATTCATGTTAAACATGTTAATGATCGGTTTCTGGTTAGCTGCCTGAGTGATCAGGCCCCAACATCTGGTGGGATGACGATGGGTTTTTCATGATTACCAGGCCGGCATGCAGGATCTTAGTTTATAGGGTCTATATGCTGACTTCTATCAGGCCTTAGTGACTTATAGAATGACTAACCTAACTGACTGTCTGTATCTGTCGTTCCCTAGACCTGAGGCCATGTTTCAGATGATTCTACTGAGATGGGCCTTTCCTCTAGATCTAGACGGGTCATGTGGAAGTGAAGAAAGTGGTAGAGGAGGAGAAGCAGGAGACCTATCATTCTGACTCTATTCTGGATCTATGGACTGTAGACAAACACCATTTGTCTTACGTCAGACAGTGCGACTCATTCCACATTTGTTTGAACTAACGTCGTACAGGAGGAGTTTTGCGTAGGAGTGACGCCACCTGTTGGACTCAGAAAAGAAGACAATGGCCGTGTGTGTGTGTGTCAGTGGTGTCCGGCTGGCTCTGCTGTCGTCTAGGCTCTGATGGCAGATGTTCCCTCTGGACTACTGGAGGCTTGTGTGGTGGTTGGAGCAGTCAGCAGTACACTCAGGGAACTCTATCAGGTAGGTACTGCTGACTCAATCGTGTTCTTCCAACTTCTCCCAAACAACTGCCCTTTTGACCACTAACGCAACAGGTTAGAGAAAATGTTTCTGTGGTATGAAATCTTCCCCTACTTCTCTGCTTGTCAAATCTGCGATCGGATTCCAAATCGTGCCTATGTTTTCATAACCCATTGCCTGCTCTCTTTCCAGCTTCAGTAAATCATGTCAGAAATGTGCAGATTCACTACACTGTTGGTTCTGCTACACATTGATTTTCGTGGGCTTAGGCTTCCACCACATCGTATCAATCATATGACACATAGTCATACGCATCACATGTAGGCCTGTATATGATATCATGTAATGTTTCCTCTTCCTGCCAGTCACACCAGCAGGGTAAAATCAAAGAGCTCCCCCTGTTGGAGACGGAGGTATTGCAGGTGCACGCCCCACCCTTTGTGACCAAAGAGAGTGTGAGTAACGAGACCAAGGGTCAGGGTCACGCCCCGGCCTTCACCAGGATCCAGAGGAGGCGCTCCTTCATCAAGAAGAAGAGGGGGAGGCCTGGAACGGCTAATGGAGAGGTAGCCAAGGGTAGCGATGGATGGGGTGGCACCACAGAGGACATCAGTGTCCCCAAGGACCTGGACCTCATCGCCCTGCCTCAGCTCTGCTTCCCAGGTGACACAGCGTGGTGATTTCGGCTAGCCACACACACACTACATCATAGCACTACATATTAATGCTCAAAGGAGTATGTTCATAACTCCAGATGTGGATGTGTTGTGTCGTGCCATTAAGCAATAAGGCACGAGGGGGTGTGGTATATGGCCAATATACCACGGCTAAGGGTTGTTCTTAAGCACGACGCAACGCGGAGTGCCTGGACACAGCCCTTAGCTGTGGTATATTGGCCATATACCACAAACCCCAGAGGTGCCTTATTGATTTCATAAACTGGTTACCAATGTAATTAGACCAGTAAAAATAAATGTTTTGTTATACCCGTGGTATACGGTCTGATATACCACGGCACTCGGCCAATCAGCATTCAGGGCTTGAACCACCCAGTTTATAATTCCTCTTATATGAGGTCTTGTGTCTGCTTTCTTCCATTGGCCAGGGGGTCTTCAGATAGCCAGTGAGCAGAGAGAAGACTCGTACCATTACCTGGTGTTTACTGATGTCTTCGGGAACCGGACACATGCTGTAGTGGTGCAGTACTACAGACCTATACAGGTGGGGTGGCTTACCGGCTGAGCTTTATCCATGCCCACTGGAATGCTTTACCTTCTTCATTAAAGAGTGGTTTATAATTTGAAGACAGATGGATGGACATAAGCATGTTCATCAGCAAAACAAAGATTTATTGTGAACATTGGCCCTTTTAGGTCCATGTTCTTTTTAAATACATTTGTAGACTTTTACATTTGCTGCCATGGGAATGTAGAAGGACACATGAAATATAAATACAGTCTACAGCCACATGAACAGTCATTTCAATTACTGTCCACATCGCGTCATTGGTCACTGTGTAAAACATTGCACTCTGATTGGTTGTCTGCTTGGGTCCCAGTTCTCTCAGGATGGTGGGCACCAAAATGGCCACCGGTTGTCCTCCAAGTCGTCCCGTCTCTACACGGCGTACGGCATCTGTGTCATCTCTAAATACCCTTACTACAACGCTCTCAGGGACTGCCTGTCATGGTGAGAACAATTCACCATCCTCTTACCATCCTCTCATTCCTCTAGGTTTTCGTGTTTCAAGTGAACACCGAACGAGAATACAAAACAGTAGACTCCAGGTTATCACAGTAAATATGTCCAGATGTGGGCCGTTGTTATAAAGGGATCAGTTCAGCTCATCTTAGAGACCTTTTGCCCTGTATGTTGTGTTTTGACTGCATGGTGTCCATCTAACGGGTGTGTGCTCAGTCTCTTGTCCCAGCTCAAGCCCAGCTGGATGGGGGACTTTGAGGAGAGGGTGAAGGAGTTTTCAGCCAAGCTGGCGCTGGTGCCCATACCTCCACCTGGGCAACTGCATGTGGTGAGCCATTTGTCTCCCTCTATGATTTACTGGCATTATTTAACAGTGGAGATCATGTTAAGGATGAACTGTAAAACCAATCATGGGCATTTTGCCAATCTCTCTGCTCCACCCAGTCTATTGTATGTTTATGTAGTGTGTTGTATTGTTAAGTGACTAACATTAAAACAGTGTAATTTAACTATCTGTGTTCCTCTACCTGTTCTGTCCCAGGTGTTTAGTCTGAGGCCTCTCCAGATTGGGCTTCCCTCCCGGGAGGATAAGGACCGGCCAGCTGTTGACCTCGACCTCCATCTGCCTTTCCTGTGCTTTAGACCCCGACAGCTCCTCCAAGTGAGGACAGACAGCCGGATTATACTGCCTAACCCACTACATTATATTTTCTTTCAATGCAATTAAAGAGACGAAAAGACTGTGAATGTGATAATGTGCAAATGTACAGTATGTTTCTGTTCATCTGTTTGGAATGGTAAAATACATGTCTATATCAATCAGACCTGGGTTCAAATACGATGTAGGATATTTCAAGTACTTTCAAAGTAATTTGAAAGTAATTATTTAGATTTTTATTTAAAAAAACACAGGTAGTTGAATATTGGAATATATTTGGAAATACTTAAATACACAGTATTAATACAAATGCTTAAATAATCCCAGGAATTTGAACCAGGTTTGTTTTGGCATTTAAAAACATTGAAATAGTAGGCCTATAAATAAGGAAATAATTAGAAAATCCTTTCAATGGTTGATTCAGGCCACATTATTAGAAAATACTCAAATACACCGAAAATAAGTATTTAAATAACAAATAATAAAATACACTTGTATTTGAAGCCAGGACTGATATCAACGTTACGTTCTGTCTGAATCTCATCAGATCATTACCAGCCTGCTGACAGAGCAGAGGGTAGTACTGTTTTCCTGTGACTGGGCCCGGCTCACCCTGCTGGCAGAGAGCCTGATGCTCTTCATCCACCCCCTGGTGTGGCAGCACCCCTTCGTCCCCGTCCTCTCAAGCCAGATGCTGGACTTCCTCATGGCGCCCACCGCCTACCTCATGGGCTGTCATCTGCACCATTATGAAGAGGTGGCCGCGGTAAGGATGGATATCACTAGCGTACATGGCCATGCTAGAATAGAATACTGTAGCATGATCAGGTAGTGACCGTTCTAGTGATAGTGACCCCTTCCTAGTTGTTAGAGTAGCGGTTGCTGGAGTCCCAGAGTTTTTCATCTGTAATTGCTCCAGGAGTGCTGCATTGCTGGGTTTGTGTGTGTTTTGGGGGGGTTGGATTGTGCATAAAGGCACATTTCTGTTTTAATGGCCAATGAACTTCTCTTCTCATTGGCTGTTACCTGAACCCCTACAGGAGGTATCCACGATAAGAATAGCACCAGCACTGTCTGACAATGTTCCTCGCATCACTGATTTATTCATCATTTAATAAACTGATTTATCAGGCTTTATCATTTATCAGCATTTTCTACTTACTTTTACATAGTATAAAGGATCATGTGGTTCAATGTCCTAACTGACATACAGGACAGAAGTTAACAGGATGTCCAGTTCATTTGAGCTGACCTTCCTGACTTGACCCTAGTCTGTTGTTCTCCTCCATTACAGTGTGTTCTCCAAGAGAGACAGAGCTGACTTGACCCTAGTCTGTTGTTCTCCTCCATTACAGTGTGTTCTCCAAGAGAGACAGAGCTGACTTGACCCTAGTCTGTTGTTCTCCTCCATTACAGTGTGTTCTCTAAGAGAGACAGAGCTGACTTGACCCTAGTCTGTTGTTCTCCTCCATTACAGTGTGTTCTCCAAGAGAGACAGAGTGTTGTGTTTTACTTTCCCCTGTCCTCACAGGAAACAGATGATCTGATCCTGGTTAACATTGATGATGGCATCGTGTCGTCTTCCTCGTCCGACGGGTTTGACCTGCCGGACGTCCCGCTGGCGGCCAGAGAGTGTTTTCTAACACGGTAGGACCGGAAAGGATCTGGGACATGTTCATTAGGGCACGACGTAGCAAAATGTTTTTCAACAGAAAATGGAAATTAACATTTCTTATTGGACAAGTTCTGACTGTCCATCCCTGTTTCATTCTATTTTCTTACGTTTGGTGCCTAATGAATATGACCTAGACGACAAGACACTCGATTGCTACGTTTACACACACACTGGTCTTTTGACCAATCAGATCAAGTGATTTTCCAATAATTGGGTTAAAGATCAGAATTGGGCTGCCAGCGTAAACGCAGTCAGTTAGTTTGCTGTCCTATGTGATCATATTGCTACTCTCCATCTGCTCTGCAAACAACATGGATTGTTATAAATAGGGGAAGCGGTTTTTATGCAAATATGAGTTCCACATGTTTTCTGAATATTTTTACATGTGTGTGCAGGGCGGAGGGTCTCCAGATGCACTATGACCTGGACGTGTGTCACCTGGGGTCCAGTACAGACGTCAACGACCAGAGGGCCCAGAGGAGGCAGTGGCAGAGAAAACTTAACACACACATCCAGAACATCACTCTGGAACTCATCGTCAACATCTTCAGGTCAGCATGAAACCAATCTCTTGTGGACAGACTACGTAAACATAAATGGTTACTGAGCATCTGACCAAATTATGCTGCATTTGAGTTCTGGGCTAACCGAAATGAACATCAAATCATATGACAGCTAGCTATACTGTGTTTTAGTTTACTGTCGTTCACTATGACAAAACATGTACATGAGTATTATAATATCACATAGTTGTTATAATATTATCATCGAATTTATATTTATTTATGTTACTATGATAGTTGAGACTCAAACTGAGCATACAGTATCTAGTTAATACGTATTTCTCATTTAAGCAAAGCTTGGTGATTTATCAAATGGATATTGATTTATTTAGAAATGTGAACAACGCTGTTAGTTATCCTATTAAATTGTAAAAAAAAAAAAAAATCTATTTTCTATTATTGTCTACATTATTATCACTGTACTGTTGGGAAAGGGCTCTCGGTAAGAATTTCACTGTACTGATTTACACCGGTTGTATCCTGTGCACAAGGTGAATAAACTTTGAAGCGTGAATCAAAATCGTGCTTTATGACAACCAACACAACTTCAATTTCCTGTTCAATATCAGGACAGGCAAGCTTAATCCAATGACTATTACTCTCAACCTCAACCTCACCCCCCCACTGCACCCCCACAGAGAAGTCCACCATCACCTCAACTATGAGCACAGAGTCTTCAACAGTGAAGAGTTCTTCAGGTCTAGAGAACCAGCAGACCAGCCATTCTTCACGAAGGTACAACTAGAGCCTGTTCAGTAACACGTACATCTCTTTCAACCTACAGTATTTAGGACATATTTAACTTTCACACCTTTTTTTCCTGTCCAGCATGTGATCCAATTGATTGTGAACGTAGTGTATTTTGTCTTCTTTGCAGGTGTTGGACACACACATCTTCCACTCGTTCCTACGGGATCGTCTGAACAGGAAGATGGACGCGTTCACACGCATGGAGCTGAGCACTCGGACAGAAACTTACAGGTGAGAAAGAAAGATAAGAGTTTAACATAAATATTTACCTTTAAACTAGTAAATATTATTTTGACCTTTATTGCAAATGCAATGGGTTTCAGTAGGATTTTAATGTGGTTTCATCAGCAATCCTTTAACTAGAATCAGGGGTGTTAGTGCTGCAGGCAAAAAAGAAAAGGGCACCCGTTTGGGTACTGAGGACCAGGATTGGAAACACTGCTGTACTGTATCTTCATACACATATCCCATGTTGGTCCCTTCCTGGTATAAGCACAGCCTTTCCCCTGATGTCTATCCTAAATCCAAGGTGAACTTCCCCCTTGGTACAGATCTAGGATTGGCTTCCCATCCCCCAATCCTAACCTTAACCATTAGTGGGGGAAATGTTAAACTGACCAAGGATCAGCAACTAGGGGAAACTTCTCCCTACACCTCTGTCCTCTTCCCCAGGCTGAAGTCCATGACAGAGTCTCCGCGGCGGCCCACCATGCAGGAGCTGGCCCGTAAATACACCAGCCCAGAGAGCCGGCTCAGCAAGAGGCTGGGGGCCAGCCTGCCCAACCTGGGGGAGGGTGTGGGCTCCCTGGTGGGACCCCTCATGCAGAACTCCCTCAAGAAGATACAGGTGGACAGCGGTAGGTGGACAGCGGTAGTTTGTAGGTTCAGGTGGACAGTGGTAGGTGGACAGCGGTAGTTTGTAGGCTCAGGTGGACAGCGGTAGTTTGTAGGTTCAGGTGGACAGCGGTAGGTTCAGGTGGACAGCGGTAGTTTGTAAATTAAGGTGGACAACGGTAGTTTGTAGGTTCAGGTGGACAGCGGTAGGTGGACAGCGGTAGTTTGTAGGTTCAGGTGGACAGTGGTAGGTGGACAGCGGTAGTTTGTAGGTTCAGGTGGACAGCGGTAGTTTGTAGGTTCAGGTGGACAGCGGTAGTTTGTAGGTTCAGGTGGACAGCGGTAGTTTGTAGGTTCAGGTGGACAGCGGTAGTTTGTAGGTTCCGGTGGACAGCGGTAGTTTGTAGGTTCAGGTGGACAGCGGTAGGTTCAGGTGGACAGCGGTAGGTTCAGGTGGACAGCGGTAGGTTCAGGTGGACAGCGGTAGGTTCAGGTGGACAGCGGTAGGTTCAGGTGGACAGCGGCAGGTTCAGGTGGACAGCGGTAGTTTGTAGGTCCAGGTGAACAGCGGTAGGTTCAGGTGTGCGGTACTTGTCGACGCTAATAGTTATCTTTTGTGATTTCTGAACATTGAGTGGTTTTAGGATGAGTGTTTAATGGTTGCGGTGAAGACGAGCACACATGGGGTATTCCCCAGAACCTATGTTGAGAAACCTTGTTGTAGTTGACCACTACTATTGAGTTGGTCACCTTATAAGAACCAACCAAGGACGATTGGCCAACTGCTTTAAGGTTTCCTCTAAACAAAATGCTGTTCACAGTTCTTGAAACTTTTGTGATCAAACCCTAATAAGGTCTGAAGTCTCCCCAAAAGCCAGTGAGATGCTTCAAGCTTCCTGAGTTCCCTCCACCGCTGGCCTACCACTACGTCCAGAATTACTACCAGGAGATGATCACCCTCCTGGACAAGGCCATCAGCGCGGTGGCCTTCGAGGACTCCTCTCTCCTGGCCTGCTATCACTACCTCCGGGGCTTTGTCAACACAGTGGCCGGTAAACGTCTGGACGCTCTGGAAGACTTTCAGAACCTTTACAAGACGGACACGGACATCTTCCCTGGCGAGCTGGTCAACGCCCTGGTGGACTCTCTACAGGATGGGGAACGGGCACAAGCTAACCGCCGAACCGAGATCAAACGCCTGATTAGTCGGGTGAAGAAGGACCACGAGAGGGAGCGGACGTGCCATGACGACGAAGCTGTCAAGCGGTTCCAGCTGCCGAAAAAGCACATGCAGTTGGAGGACTTTGTGAGGCACGTGCAGGAGTCTGGGATTGTCAAGGACCAGGGGACCATTCACCGGCTGTTTGAGGCTCTCACTGTGGGTAAGGAAGTCACACAGACTTAAAGATGAGAAATGATAAAGGAGAGAGGGTTGTCTCTTTCTTGGTGGAGGGTGTCTTCACCAAGGTATGTGTTTTAATGTCTGTCTTGATTTTTACGGTAACCCCTTGTTGTGTGGGACTCATCATGGACCTACTCCAGTTGATAATTCTTAGCCTCTACTCCGTAATCACCCCGGTCCCTGTGATTAATGTGTTAATACCTTAATACCTGTAGTGAATGGCCATGCTAATTCACCTGTCAATTGAATCTGCTTAATTTCCCTCAATCTTACCAGTGGTGTAAAGTAATTATTATGGACAACCATTTGTTATTTTGGACAACTTTTACTTAGCTACATTCCTAAAGACAATTATGTACTTTTTACTCCATTAATTTCCCCTGAGACCCAAAAGTACTCATTACATTTTGAATGCTTAGCAGGACAGGAAAAATATCAAATTCACACACTTATCAAGAGAACATCCCTGGTCATCCCTACTGCCTCTGATCTGACAGACTCACTAAACAGAGAACATCCCTGGTCATCCCTACTGCCTCTGATCTGACAGACTCACTAAACAGAGAACATCCCTGGTCATCCCTACTGCCTCTGATCTGACAGACTCACTAAACAGAGAACATCCCTGGTCATCCCTACTGCCTCTGATCTGACAGACTCACTAAACAGAGAACATCCCTGGTCATCCCTACTGCCTCTGATCTGACAGACTCATTAAACAGAGAACATCCCTGGTCATCCCTACTGCCTCTGATCTGACAGACTCACTAAACAGAGAACATCCCTGGTCATCCCTACTGCCTCTGATCTGACAGACTCACTAAACAGAGAACATCCCTGGTCATCCCTACTGCCTCTGATCTGACAGACTCACTAAACAGAGAACATCCCTGGTCATCCCTACTGCCTCTGATCTGACAGACTCACTAAACAGAGAACATCCCTGGTCATCCCTACTGCCTCTGATCTGACAGACTCACTAAACAGAGAACATCCCTGGTCATCCCTACTGCCTCTGATCTGACAGACTCATTAAACAGAGAACATCCCTGGTCATCCCTACTGCCTCTGATCTGACAGACTCACTAAACAGAGAACATCCCTGGTCATCCCTACTGCCTCTGATCTGACAGACTCACTAAACAGAGAACATCCCTGGTCATCCCTACTGCCTCTGATCTGACAGACTCATTAAACAGAGAACATCCCTGGTCATCCCTACTGCCTCTGATCTGACAGACTCATTAAACAGAGAACATCCCTGGTCATCCCTACTGCCTCTGATCTGACCGACTCACTAAACAGAGAACATCCCTGGTCATCCCTACTGCCTCTGATCTGACAGACTCACTAAACAGAGAACATCCCTGGTCATCCCTACTGCCTCTGATCTGACAGACTCACTAAACAGAGAACATCCCTGGTCATCCCTACTGCCTCTGATCTGGAGGACTCACTAAACACATGCTTATTTTGTAAATGGTGTTGGAGTGTGCCCCTGGCTATCCGTCAGTTAAAAAAACAAGAAAACATTGTGCCGTCTGATTTGCATAATATAAGGAATTTTAAATTATTTTTACTTTTACTTTTGATACTACGGTATATGTAAAACCAAATACTTTTAGACTTTTACTCGAGTAGTATTTTACTGGGGGTCTTTCATTTTTACTTAAGTCGTTTTCTATTAAGGTATCTTTACTTTTACTCAAGCATGACAGACCCCCCCCACCCTATCAGAATTAGTAGTTGTGTTTAGTAGGAGTCATACTGTGCACGTGGAGTGTGTGTTTAGTAGGAGTCATGCTGTGCACGTGGAGTGTGTGTTTAGTAGGAGTCATGCTGTCTATGTGGAGTGTGTGTTTAGTAGGAGTCATACTGTGCACGTGGAGTGTGTGTTTATGTAACAGTATCATTTTAGACCGTTCCCTCGCCCATACCCGGGTGCGAACCAGGGACCCTCTGCACACATCAACAACATTCACCCACGAAGCATCGTTACCCATCGCTCCACAAAAGCCGCGGCCCTTGGGGAACTACTACTTCAAGGTCTCAGAGCAAGTGACGTCACCGATTGAAACGCTATTTAGTGCGCACCACTAACTAAGCTAGCCGTTTCACATCCGTTACATTTAGTAGCAGTCATACTGTGTGTGTTTAGTAGGAGTCATACTGTGCACGTGGAGTGTGTGTTTATTAGGAGTTGGACTGTGTGTGTTTAGTCTCTTGCCCCTGTGAACCCACGCACCATGGACTTGCTTCACCAGCCAACCAAAACAATGCTGTGTATTATTGTTCCTGTGACTCCTCCCCCAACCCTGCTAGCTTCTCTGTTCCATGCTAGGCAACTTTATGAAATCATTGTGAAGTACAGTAAGTTTAAACTGCCCCTCTATTGGTTGCAAAATTGCTGAAATAAATAAAGAAATTGCAGTTTCAGGAATTGTTGAAGCCTAACTCCAGACTGCCCCTTGCAGGCCAGCAAAAACAGGTGGATCCAGAACTCTTCCGAGTGTTCTACACCTTCTGGAAGGAGACGGAGGCCGAGGCTCAGGAAGTGGCCCTGCCGGCCTCAGTCCTGGAGCACCTGGAGGCTAACGAGTGTGTCTTCAAGCTGTCCTCTTCGGTCAAGACCAGCCACGGCGTGGGCAAGATCGCCATGACCCAGAGACGGCTGTTCCTGCTGACCGTAGGACGACCCGGGTACGTGGAGATCACCAAGTTCAGAGACATTGAGGTGAGTTACGACCTTCCGCATCTACGTTCCTACTACACTTTCTGTGATCTACCATATATCATTCATGATACTCGACTTTTCTTTGATAGAGATTACAATGTGAATACATTAAGCTATAAAATAGACAGTCATGTTTGATGTGCTTATAGATGGGTAATCTATGCTTTATTATACAGCTAATGTAAATGATGGGATCTAGTCCCTAACACAGTGTATGTCATGTACCGTTATCATAAATATTAATGCTATGCTTGCTTATAGGGTAGCCTAGTGGTTAGAGTGTTGGGCCAGTAACCGAAAGGTTGCAAGTTCAAATCCCCGAGCTGACAAGGTACAAATCTGTCGTTCTGCCCATGAACAGGCATTTAACACATTGAAAATAAGAATTTGTTCTTAACTGACTTGCCTAGTTAAATAAAGGTAAAAAAAAAAATAATAGCTAGTGTTACAATGCACTGTGGGCGCATCATGAGACACTATAGATACACTCACACGGTTTTATGTGCTGTAACACAAAGTGTTACCAAGTATTCTATTAGAAATATGGGTCCCGGATCAAAGGTGGTGTTAGGTGAAAAAAATAAGCCTGGTCCCAGATCAGTGGTCTTTACTACCGTAGCAGTTGGCTATACAGCGCAAACTGACCCGGGACCTGCCTAGTGGTTGTGTAAGTTGTTGAGATGCAGGGCTCCCTTGAAAAGGAGACCTTGGTCTCAGTGGGACTCCCTGCTAAAATAACAGGTAGTGAATTGTGAATAACCAGTTGGCTGTTGTACCTCAGGAGGTGAAGATCTCCTCGGCTCCCTTCCTGCTGCTGAGGATCCCTTCTCTGAAGATCAAGACCACCCTGAGGAAAGAGACGTTTGAGGTCAACCTGAAGTCAGAGGTTGACCTCTGGCACCTCATGGTTAAGGAGATGTGGGCCGGACGGAAGATGGCCGACGACCACAAGGTAGGATGTCAAAATGTGACGTTAAACTTTCTGTTAATCCCGGTCTCTGGGTGTGTCCCAATAATATCATATTTTTCCCACAAATCTAAGCATTGGATTGGTGGAGACATGGGCTAGTGGGAGTTTCTACAATTTTTATTCTACCAGTCATTTCCTTTCAAATGAGTGAACAAGTGAACACTTTGGGAGGAAGGAGAGATAATTGGGACATAGCCTCTCTCTCTCAATTCAATTTGCTTTATTGGCATGACGTAACAATGTACATATTGCCAAAGCTTATTTTGGATATTTACAATATGAAAATAATAAGAATCAAAATTGTCAACGGGACAACAGTAACAACAATAACCAAGTGTCAAAATAACCATACATTCAACAATAACAATACGCATACAGCAGAGGACATGTGCAGGTTGATTGGTCTGTCAGACACTGTCCCTCATCTTATGGCAGAGAGCAATGTAGTGCTGCCAACCCACAGCTCTCTGCGTCCTCCCCCAACAGGACGGGTAGCCTATCCTCATTAGAGAGGTCTTTGAAACCTTGAATAAGGTTTTCAAATTTGGGGAAATGACACACTCTTTATTGTTTTATATTTTTGACATTTTGTCAGGAAATGCAACTCCGTCTCAGGTTCTGCTGTGGTGCAGTGGTTGCACAGCCTTTCCTCTACAGGGAGCCAGGTTCTGCTGTGGTGCAGTGGTTGCACAGCCTTTCCTCTACAGGGAGCCAGGTTCTGCTGTTGTGCAGTAGTTGCACAGCCTTTCCTCTACAGGGAGCCAGGTTTCCCTGTGTCTACCCTTCTCAATGGCAAGGCTGTGCTCACTGAGCCTGTGCTTTGTCAAGGTTATTCTAAGGTTTTGATCAGTAACCATGGTCAAATAGTTAGCCACGGTGTACTGTTGATTTAGGGTCAGATAGCACTGCATTTTGCTTTGTGTTTGTGCTTGTGTTTCCCAATAAGCAATGTAGTTTTGTTTTGACTGTGTTGTAATTTGGTTTATCCTGATTGATTGAATGTTCTGGTCCTGAGGGTTCTGTGTGTTAGTAGAACAGGTTTGTGAACTCAGCCCCAGGACCAGCTGGATGAGGGGACTGAGGCTTCAGTGTGTTAGTAGAACAGGTTTGTGAACTCAGCCCCAGGACCAGCTGGATGAGGGGACTGAGGCTTCAGTGTGTTAGTAGAACAGGTTTGTGAACTCAGCCCCAGGACCAGCTGGATGAGGGGACTCTTTCCTTTGCTCAGTGCTTGGCATTGCAGGGCTTGGTAATGATATGAAAGGGGGTCACTGTATTTTAGATGTTTCCAAAACTTAATTGCTCTTTTTTTAGTTTTTATTATTAGTGGATATTGGCCTAATTCTGCCCTGCGTGCATTGTTTGTAGTTTTCCTCTGGACATGTAGGAGAATCTTACAGAACTCTGCATGCAGGGTTTCAATGGGGTGTTTGTCCCATTTGATGAAATATTGTTTTGCAAGTGGACCCCACACCTCGCTGCCATAAAGTGCAATTGGTTCAATGACACATTCAATTCGTTTTTGCCAAATTTTAATAGGAATTTGAATTTGTTTTTTTCATGGCGTAAAATGCCCTGCGTGCTTTCTCCCTCAGTTTATTCACTGCCTCATTAAGGTGTCCAGTTGAGCTTATTTTTAAACCTAAGTAATTGTAGTGTGTGCAGTACTCTATATATTTTGTACCAATTGAGAACTTTGGTTTAATTCCCTGAGATCTGGATCTTCTCTGGAAAATCATTATTTTAGTATTTTTGGGGTTTACTGCCAGGGCCCAGGTCTGACAGTACTGCTCTAGCAGGTCCAGGCTCTGCTGTAGGCCATGTGCTGTGGGGGTTTACTGCCATGGCCCAGGTCTGGCAGTACTGCTCTAGCATGTCCAGGCTCTGCTGTAGGCCATGTGCTGTGGGGGTTTACTGCCAGGGCCCAGGTCTGGCAGTACTGCTCTAGCAGGTCCAGGCTCTGCTGTAGGCCATGTGCTGTGGAGGTTTACTGCCAGGGCCCAGGTCTGGCAGTACTGCTCTAGCATGTCCAGGCTCTGCTGTAGGCCATGTGCTGTGGGGGTTTACTGCCAGGGCCCAGGTCTGGCAGTACTGCTCTAGCAGGTCCAGGCTCTGCTGTAGGCCATGTGCTGTGGGTGACAGCAGGTATAGGTAATCTGCGAAGAGTAGGCACTTAACTTCTGAATTGTGGAGACTAACACCAGGGGCTGAGGATTTATCTAGAATAGTGGCCAATTCGTTGATGTAAATATTGAAGAGTGCAGGGCTCAGATTGCAACCCTGACGAAGGCCCCGGTTAAAGAATTCTGTTATTTTTTGCCAATTTTAATGCTGCACGTATTGCCAGTATACATTGATTTAATTATGTAATGTGTTTTACCCCCTACACCACTTTCAATAACTTTGTAGAACAGTCCTGTGTGCCAAATAGAATCAGATGCTTTTTGGAAGTCGATAAAGCAAGCGTATTTGTTGGTATTATTTTGGTGGACATGTTTATCTATCAGGGTGTGTAGGGTGTAAATATAATCAGTTCTGCAATGTTTTGGTATAAATCCAATTTGGCTTTTACTCAAGACATTGTGCTTATTAAGGAAGTTTAGAACTCTTACATTTATAATACTACAGAAAACCTTCCCCAGGTTACTGTTCACACAAATGCCTCTGTAATTTTTAGGGTCAAATTTGTCTCCATTTTTAAAGATTGGGGTTATGATTACAGATTCCAGATTTCAGGGAAATAACCTACACTCAGGATGAAATTAAACAGTTTTAATATAGCCAATTGAAATTTTGCACTAGTGAGTTTGAGCATCTCATTTAGGATGCCATCAGGTCTGCATGCTTTTTTAAATGTGAGGGCCTGAAGTTTCTTATAGAGCTCCTGGTCAGGAATTGGGGAGTCCAGTGGGTTTTGATTGTCCTTTATAGCTTTTTCTAATCCATTCAACTTCTCATGAATTTGGCGTTCTGCGTTTGTGTTAATTTGAACGGTGTTGTAGAGTGTTTTAAAATGGGTTGTCCATATGTCACCATTTTGTATCGCTAATTCCTCTTTTTCAGATTTTTTTTATTTTTTTCCAATTTTGCCAGAAGTTGTTTGTGTTTATGGACTCCTCAATTAGTGTCAGCTGCTTGCTGTTGTACTGTGCTTTTTTGGTTCTGAGTGAACGTTTATAGAGTTTTAAAGTCTCACAGTAATGAAGGTGTAATTCACCATTATTTGGGTCTCTGTGCTTTTGGTTGGATAGTGTTCTAAGTTTTTTCCTCATAATTTTATAGTCTGCATCAAACCAGTTGTCATCTGTGATCTTTTTTGTTTTTTTATCAATTTCAATTGTGCTTCCTCTGCTGTTTGCCTGAATATATAGTTGATGTTTTGTACTGCTAGAATGATGCCTTCATTACTGTGAGTGAATGTGGTATCCAGAAAGTTATCTAAGAGTGTTTGTATATTTTGGTTACAGGTTGCTTTCTGGTATTCTTCTGTGCTGTTATGCTCCCATCTTTTTGAATGTCTGATGTTGTACAGCTTACTGGACTGTGAATGTCTGGTTGTTTCCATGTCTGTTCTTTTGAGGAACAACGTAATTTGGCTGTGATCAGACAGAGGTTTTAGTGGCTTGACGGTGAATGAGCTGAGAGAAGGGGTCAGTGTCTGTGATCATATAGTCTACTGTACTGTGGCCAAGAGGTGAGCAGTAGGTGAATTTCCCCAAAGAGTCCCCCCGTAACCTACCATTGACAAAGTACAGACCCAGGCTGCAACAGATCCCTTCCATCTCTCTCTCTCGCCTGTTTTTTTTCCTTCTTGTTTTACTTGGTGGTTGTTATTTTATTGATGGCGAACCACATGGAGATGCCGTCCTTGTCACTTCAGCACGGTTTTAGGTGTGTTACTGAAGCTACTGTCACTGTGGAGGAGTTTCTGGTCTCCGTAGGAGAGAAGGTGGGATATGAGAATGTTGCTTATGCATCACAGATGAATAAAACGGTGGTGGTTTTTCTTAAAGAAGAGTGTCTTGTTGATCGTATGGTTGAGCATGGTGTACTTCTTAAAGAAGAGTGTCTTGTAGATCGTATGGTTGAGCATGGTGTACTTCTTAAAGAAGAGTGTCTTGTTGATCGTATGGTTGAGCATGGTGTACTTCTTAAAGAAGAGTGTCTTGTAGATCGTATGGTTGAGCATGGTGTACTTCTTAAAGAAGAGTGTCTTGTTGATCGGATGGTTGAGCATGGTGTACTTCTTAAAGAAGAGTGTCTGGTTGATCGGAGGGTTCAGCATGGCGTACTTCTTAAAGAAGAGTGTCTTGTTGATCGGATGGTTGAGCATGGTGTACTTCTTAAAGAAGAGTGTCTTGTTGATCGGATGGTTGAGCATGGTGTACTTCTTAAAGAAGAGTGTCTGGTTGATCGGATGGTTGAGCATGGTGTACTTCTTAAAGAAGAGTGTCTTGTTGATCGGATGGTTGAGCATGGTGTACTTCTTAAAGAAGAGAGTCTTGTTGATCCTATGGTTGAGCATGGTGTACTTCTTAAAATGTATGTTTATTCAAGTTACGCCGCTTTTTTCTCAGTCAACAAGGGTAACTATTTAGAATGTACTGCTGTTTATTCCCAATGAGCTGTTGGAGAGCGAGTTATTGGGGTTTGGGAAGCTTGCAAGTTCAATTAAGATTGTCCTGTTGGGTTGAAACAGGTTGGGTTGAAACAGGTTCGTTTCGGCGACAGGTGTTTGCTTCGGTGAGTCCAAAAACAGACTTTGGAGGTATTGTTTAAAGTCAAGTATGAACACAGACTGTATATGGCTTATGCTAGTACGGGTAGTCAATGGTGTTTTGAGTGTGGTGATGTTGGCCATAAGCGACATGCTTGCCCGAAAAGGGAGAAGGCGGAGGGTGGGGAGAGGTCGTCCTTGTAACGCCTGGGCCCACCGATGTAGGGAGAGGTCGTCCTCGTAACGCCTGGGTCCACCGATGTAGGGAGAGGTCGTCCTCGTAACGCCTGGGTCCACCGATGTAGGGAGAGGTCGTCCTCGTAACGCCTGGGTCCACCGATGTAGGGAGAGGTCGTCCTCGTAACGCCTGGGCCCACCGATGTAGGGAGAGGTCGTCCTCGTAACGCCTGGGCCCACCGATGTAGGGAGAGGTCGTCCTCGTAACGCCTGGGCCCACCGATGTAGGGAGAGGTCGTCCTCGTAACGCCTGGGCCCACCGATGTAGGGAGAGGTCGTCCTCGTAACGCCTGGGCCCACCGATGTAGGGAGAGGTCGTCCTCGTAACGCCTGGGCCCACCGTTGTAGGGAGAGGTCGTCCTCGTAACGCCTGGGCCCACCGATGTAGGGAGAGGTCGTCCTCGTAACGCCTGGGCCCACCGATGTAGGGAGAGGTGGGCCTCGTAACGCCTGGGCACACCGATGTAGGGAGAGGTCGTCCTCGTAACGCCTGGGCCCACTGATGTAGGGAGAGGTGGGCCAACAGTGGTAGAGCAGTCACAAGCACCTGTTTCTGAGGAACAAGTTGTCCGTGTTGAGGGTACGGAGTTCCAACTTGTACCAGAGGGGAACTTAGCGTCTGATATGCAGCAGAAAAATATTGTTGTAGAAGGTAAGGACAGATCTGGGGAGCCATTTCCTCAGACTGGTGAAGAGATGCCCAGTACGAGTGATGTGGAGCTAAGTCTCCCAGGTAGTGGAGGAGATGCCCAGTACGAGTGATGGGGTACAGGAGGGGGTTCATGTGGAGCTAGTCTCCCAGGTAGTGGAGGAGATGCCCAGTACGAGTGATGGGGTACAGGAGGGGGTTCATGTGGAGCTAGTCTCCCAGGTAGTGGAGGAGATGCCCAGTACGAGTGATGGGGTACAGGAGGGGGTTCATGTGGAGCTAGTCTCCCAGGTAGTGGAGGAGATGCCCAGTACGAGTGATGGGGTACAGGCGGGGAGTGTTGAGAGGGATGTGGTAGAAGGGAGTCAGGGGTCTGTGGCCTCAGTTGAGGAGGATCAGGAGAACTATATGGATTTCTCTCTTGATATGATAGCAGCTGATGTTACAACACAAACAGACGGTCTGCCTTCGTCTCCCCGGTGGGAAGGTGACCACGGATGACAGTGAAATGTGCCAACATGCCGTGGATTTCTACTCTGCCCTCTATAAGGCGGAGGATTGTGATTCTCTGTGTACTGAACAGTTGTTACATGGAATCGATGATAAATTAACAGGCACCGCATTGATTATTTGCAACGCAGGAGAAGCTAGTTAAACTAGTAATATCATCAACCATGTGTAGTTAACTAGTGATTATGTTAAGATGGATTGTTTTTTATAAGATATGTTTAATGCTAGCTAGCAACTTACCTTGGCTCCTTGCTGCACTCACGTAACAGGTGGTCAGTCTGCCACGCAATCTCTTTGTGGAGTGCAATGTAATCGGCCATAACCGGCGTCCAAAAATACTGATTACCGATTATGAAAACTTGAAATCGGCCCCAACTAATCGGCCATGCCGATTTAATCGGTCGACCTCTAATGAATATATAGATCCGTTGGGTTGTTTTAAAGGTTTGTCTCACTATCACTAAGCACGTATAGGGGTGGTGGGATCTTTGAGGTTGTTTCTCTCGAGGGAGGAACCAGCGGGATGGGCTGGTTGTAATGGTTTGAAAAACTTGGTCGGCGGCATGGGATGAAGATTCCTGCTGTAACAGGTTGTTCGGTGGAAGAATGTAGTTGAGCAGTGGGCGCTATCATTGGGTATAATAGCATAAAATCAGCCTCAAGGATGAATAGCGCTGTAGTAATATTCTTAGATTCTATTGAAAAGGTGAATACGATAGTTGAGTGGTGTGTTGCGGGAGACAAACGTTGGTATTTCCTCTTGTGAATCCGGCGAAGAAAGTTCTACTTTCTAATGTGCCCCCCCCCTTTTGTTAGAGATGAAGTGTTGGAGTGAGAGTTATCTCATCATGGTCAACCTGTATCTACAATTAAAAAAGGTTATTTTTGGATGCAAATCAACTTTGCTGAAACATGTCGTCTCTCGTAGGAGACGAGTTCACATTATTTTAAAGAAGGATACTGACCAACTGAATTTAGAGTTCAGTTTCAAGATGGATGGGTTTGATTATGTGTTCTACACTTTTACTGAATCAATGAAATGCTTTGGGTGTGGAAGAGAGGGGTATTTGGTGCGCAATTGTCCAGAGAATGAGCGTGCAGAGCCTGGTAGCAGCTACAACACCAATGAGAAGGGATGAACAGGCTAAGGGTTCAGGAGAAGGGAGAAAGTTTTATTTATTTCACCTTCATTTAACCAGGGAGGCCAGTTGAGAACACCTTCATTTAACCAGGTAGGCCAGTTGAGAACACCTTTATTTAACCAGGTAGGCCAGTTGAGAACACCTTCATTTAACCAGGGAGGCCAGTTGAGAACACCTTCATTTAACCAGGGAGGCCAGTTGAGAACACCTTTATTTAACCAGGTAGGCCAGTTGAGAACACCTTCATTTAACCAGGTAGGCCAGTTGAGAACACCTTCATTTAACCAGGGAGGCCAGTTGAGAACACCTTCATTTAACCAGGGAGGCCATTTGAGAACACCTTCATTTAACCAGGGAGGCCAGTTGAGAACACCTTCATTTAACCAGGGAGGCCAGTTGAGAACACCTTCATTTAACCAGGTAGGCCAGTTGAGAACACCTTCATTTAACCAGGTAGGCCAGTTAGACAGTTAAGAACAAGTTCTCATTTACAACTGCGACCTGACCAAGATAAAGCAAAGCAGTGTGACTTAAACAACAGAGTTACACATGGAATAAACAAGAGTACAGTCAATAACACAATAGAAAATCTGTATACAGTGTGTGCAAATGAAGTAAGGAGGTAAGGCAATAAATAGGCCATAGTGGCAAAGTAATTCAAATTTAGCAATTAACACTGGAGTGATAGATGATGATGTGCAAGTAGAAATACTGGTGTGCAAAAGAGCAGAAAAAACAAATATGGGGATGAGGTAGGTAGTTGGTTGGCTGGATGGGCTATTTAGAGATGGGCTGTGAACAGCTGCAGCGAATCGGTGAGCTGCTCTGACTGCCGATGCTTGAAGTTAGTGAGGGAGAAATAAGTCTCCAACTTCAGTGATTTTTGCAATTCGTTCCAGTCATTGGCAGCAGAGAACTGGAAGGAAAGGTGGCCAAAGGAGGTGTTGGCTTTGGGGATGACCAGTTAAATATACCTGCTGGAGCGCGTGCTACAGGTGGGTGTTGCTATGGTGACCAGTGAGCCGAGATAAGGCAGAGCTTCACCTAGTAAAGACTTATAGATGACCTATAGATGTGGTGGGATAAATAGGAAAGGAGAGCAATGTTGTAGTCGAGCAGGGAAAAGAGCAGTGAGGCAGTAGGTGAGACTGTGATGGAGGTAACTGGGGATGCTGGAGAATGAAACAATGGAAAATGAAGCTGCTGTTTTCAAAGTACCGAGGAGTAAGAGGAAGAATTTAAGGGGTGATGAAGGTTCTAATTCTAACAGGAAGGTAGAGTTTGATAAATCAGTTGAGGATAAACAGGTTGTAGAGATGGAGTTTTCTTCTGGGGATGATAGTGAGAGTGAGGCCTCTGATGCGTCACAACAAAAAAGCGAGAGAATTGAGGAGGTATGGGATTGGAAGGGTACATCAATTTCTGAATTTGACAAAAGAGAAGAAATATATACAGGATTATAATGTAACAGATTTTTTTCATGGAAGTGAATTGTTTATTGAATCAAAGTTTCTGATATTAAAAATAACAAGTGGAGGTTTGACAAGCCCAGAAATCTCTAGACTGAAGAAAGTGGTTACGAGAATGACAAGTGAGGTAAACTCTAAAGAAAATGGAAGAGTTCAGTCCCAGTCTCAACTCTGTAAAGAGATGTGTTTTCTGTTTCTTACTCTACTTTTTTTCCAGCCATGAGCAGTTTGAAGATTTCTTCTTTAAACGTAAATGGGGCGAGAGACGGGGGAGGCGGGGGAGAGCCGTAGTGTATGAGTTAATAAAGGGAAAGGGAAGTGACAAGTTTTCTACAAGAAACGCACAGTAGTATGGAAAATTAAGTTATGTGACAACAGGAGTGAGGGGGGGGGGGGGCAGTGGTGTGTAGTCATGAAAACTAAAAAAGTGGGGTTGTGGCCATCCTGTTCTCAAAAGGTTTTTTGCCTTTGTCATATGAGGTTGAAGAGGTAGTTGAGGGGAGGTTGTTAAAAGTTACAAAGAGATATGAAAACTTAATGTGTTTTAATAAATGTATATGCTCTAGTAGTGGCAGTTGAGAGGGTATGTTTTTTAGAGACATTATCAAATACCATTGAGAAATGTAACACGGAGGATTATTTATTTCTTGCTGGGCATTTTAACTGTACAGTCAGTGATTTTAGATAGAAATCACAAAGCACCTCATAGTTCATGTGTTACAATAAAGTGTTTTTAAAAAGTCCTTGAGGCTATGTGATATTTGGCAGAGTCAAAATGGAGGCACGAGACCGTATATATGGGCTAATGTGAGAGGGAACACCATCTCTCTGGCCAGGTTGGTTAGGTTTTATTGTTTTGAGCATCGATCTCAGGTCTGTAAATCAAGTGTGATAACCCCAGTGGGACTTTCTGATCATTGTTTAGTAACAGAGGTGGTGGACATTAACACTGTAAAACCCCAGTGTTCTGATCATTGTTTAGTAACAGAGGTGGTGGACATTAACACTGTAAAACCCCAGTGTTCTGATCATTGTTTAGTAACAGAGGTGGTGGACATTAACGCTGTAAAACCCACAAGTACACACTTGCATTTTAATATAACTTTTTTGAGTGATGCTCACTTTAGGAGATGTTTTAGTTTTTTCTCGGAGAGGTGGCGGTCTGAAAAGGACAGTGTTGTATCTCTTCAACAGTGGTGGGATGTAGGGAAAATCCAGATTCAGCAATTCTGTAATCAATAGACAATGAATGTCACCAGAGATATCACCAGATCAATGAACGCCCCAGAGTCTGAAATAGTGGAACTCCTGACGTTAGTTGAGACCACAGGAGATCGAGGCCATATTCGGGCACTGAAAAAAGCCGCATTGGCAGACCTGCTGGATATCAGAGCACAGGGGGCATTGGTGAGAAGTAAGTTCCAGGGAATCTCTGAAATGGATGCCTCATCCAAATTTTTCTTTGGTTTAGAGAAAAAGAATGGACAAAGAAGAATTACTCATTGCCTCAAATCAGCTGTTGGACAGGAGCTCACTATCCCAAGTGAAATTAGAAAGAGGGCAGTAGAGTTCTATGCTGAGCTCTACAGGTGTGAGTATAAAGAGGTGACACAGCAGTTACTTGATGGGCTCCCATAGGTGGCTGCAGAAGCTCAGGTTGAACTAGAGCAACCATTGTCTTTGCAGAAGCTCAGGTTGAACTAGAGCAACCATTGTCTTTGCAGAAGCTCAGGTTGAACTAGAGCAACCATTGTCTTTGCAGAAGCTCAGGTTGAACTAGAGCAACCATTGTCTTTGCAGAAGCTCAGGTTGAACTAGAGCAACCAATGTCTTTGCAGAAGCTCAGGTTGAACTAGAGCAACCATTGTCTTTGCAGAAGCTCAGGTTGAACTAGAGCAACCATTGTCTTTGCAGAAGCTCAGGTTGAACTAGAGCAACCATTGTCTTTGCAGAAGCTCAGGTTGAACAAGAGCAATCATTGATTTTGCAGGAGCTATACACTGCATGGAAAGAGGAAGGGCATTGATGGGCTTCCTGTTGACTTTTTAAAGTATGTTTGGGCTATGTTGGGATTGGCTAGCAGTAGTTAACGATAGTTTGACCGGAGGGTTACTACTGATAAGCTGCAGAAGGGCTGTCCTCACCCTACTGCCAAAAAACTGGAGGCCGGTGGCCTTAATGTGCACTGATTTATAAGATCCTGTCCAAGGCTTTGTCCAACAGGCTGAGGGAGGTGATGGGGCAAATCATACACATGGACCAGTCCTACTGTGTTCCCGACAGGCAGATAGGGGATAACATTTCCCGGATTCTGGACTTTTTGGACGTCTCTAGGGCTTTTGGGTTGGATGCTGGTCTAATTTCAATTGATCAGGAAAAGGCATTTGACAGAGTTGAACATCAATACCTATGGTGCACTTTTGAGGCTTTTGGTTTCAGCTCTGTTTTTATTGCCATGATCAGGGTGATATATGGTGACAGTGAAAGTGTATTGATAGTTAACGGTGGCTTGAGTGCTCCTTTTAAGGTGTGTAGAGGAATTAGGCAGGGGTGTTCATTGTCTGGAATGTTGTATGTCATTGCTATAGAGCCACGACTAAATAGAAGTCACATTGAAGGGGTGTTCCTTTCAGAGGATATTCCTCCTATTCGTCTCTCAGCATATGCTGATGGTGTAGTTATTTTGGTGAAAAATCAAGCGGATGTGGATAGTTTGACTCTGTCAATCACCGTATTCTTATCGGCAGACTCAACAGCCTTGGTTTCTCAAATGACTGCCTTTCCTGGATCACCAACTACTTATCAGATAGAGTTCAGTGTGTCAAATCGGTGTGCCTGTGGTCCGGACCTCTGGAAGTCTCTATGGGGGTACCACAGGGTTCAATTCTCGGGCTGACCCTTTTCTCTGTGTATATCAATGTTGCTCTTGCTGCGGGTGATTCCTTGATCCACCTATACGCAGACGACACCATTCTGTATACATCTGGCCCTTCTTTGGACACTGTGTTAACAAACCTCCAAATGAGCTTCAAGGCCATATAACACTCCTTCCGTGGCCTCCAACTGCTCTTAAATGCTAGTAAAACTAAATGCATGCTCTTCAACAGGGTGCTGCCTGCACCCGCCTGCTCGGCTAGCATCACTACTCTGGACGGTTCTGACTTATGTGGACAACTACAACAATATGTGGACAACTACAAATACCTAAGTGTTTGGCTAGACTGTAAACTCTCTTTCCAGACTCAAATTAAGCATCTCTAGTCCAAAATTAAATCTAGAATCAGCTTCCTATTTTGCAACAAAGCCTCCACTCACGTTGCCAAACATACCCTCGTTAAACTGACTATCCTACCGATTCTTGACTTCGGCGATGTCATTTACAAAATAGCCTCCAACACTCTACTCAGCAAACTGGATGCAGTCTATCACAGTGCCATCCATTTTGTCACCAAAGCCCCATGTACCACCCACCACTGCGAACCTGTATGCTCTCGTTGAATGGCCCTCGCTACATATTTGTCGCCAGACCCACTGGCTCCAGGTCATCTATAAGTCTTTGCTTAGTAAAGCTCCGCCTTATCTTGCGTCACTGGTCACCATAGCAGCACCCGCCCATAGCACGTGCTCCAGCAGGTATATCTCACTGGTCATCCCCAAAAGCCAACACCTCCTTTGGCCGCCTTTCCTTCCAGTTCTCTGCTGCCAATGACTGGAATGAATTTAAAAAATCGCTGAAGTTGGAGGCTAATTTCTCCCTCACTAACTTTAAGCATCGGCAGTCAGAGCAGCTCACCGATCGCTGCAGCTGTTCACAGCTCATCTGTAAATAGCCCATCCAACTACCTACCTCATCACCATATTGTTTTTATTTACTTTTTTTGCTCTTTTGCACACCAGTATTTCTACTTGCACATCATCATCTGCACATCTATCACTCCAGTGTTAATTTGCTAAATTGTAATTACTTTGCTACTATTGGCCTATTTATTTCCTTACCTCCTTACTCCATTTGCACACAATGTATATAGATTTTCTATTGTTTTTGACTGTACTTTTGTTTATTCCATGTGTAACTCTGTTTTTTGTTGCACTGCTTTGCTTTATCTTGGCCAGGTTGCAGTTGTAAATGAGAACTTGTTCTCAACTGGCCTACCTGGTTAAACAAAGGTGAAATGTAAAATATTAAAATAAATAGGTTTCAGGGAATCTCCTCCTAAAGGTAAATTGGGAAAAATGTGTGCTTTACAGATTGGGAAATGGTCTGGAGGGATCATGGCTTTGCCAGGGGGGCTGGAATAGTGTAAGGGAGGTTTCAAGTATTTTGGTAGTGTACCAAGGGGATGAGGGGACAATGGAACAAATTGTAATGGGTGAGTTGAAATGGTGGAAGGGAGGATGAGATGACAGTGGTTGTTAATAATGTGGTTGGGGGATAAATATCATTGGGTTCTACAAAGTGTATTGTATTTGTCAAAAGCGTTTTTTGTACATCTTGTTAGTAGGGCTGCTGCTTTCCAGATTATTCAAAGGTTGCTTTATGGACTGGAAAATGTGGTTTGGAGAGGGGTGGCAGGTCTGGTATTACAGGCAGGGTAGGGGGATTAAGTTTAAAGAAGGCTTTATTTTTTGGTACTGTATATGTGTGTCAAGGTTTTAAATTAAGATACATTGAAAAATAGAAAAGACACTCCTTGGAGGGTGAAACTGGACCTTGATGACAAGGTAAAGCCCGCATGGAGAGAACTGTACAAGCCACCGGTACTACAGGGTACTGGTGAAATATAATGGAGGGTGTTGCATGGCATCATTGGAGGGTGTTGCATGGCATCATTGGAGGGTGTTGCATGGCATCATTGGAGGGTGTTGCATGGCATCATTGGAGGGTGTTGCATGGCATCATTGGAGGGTGTTGCGTGGCATCATTGGAGGGTGTTGCGTGGCATCATTGGAGGGTGTTGCGTGGCATCATTGGAGGGTGTTGCGTGGCATCATTGGAGGGTGTTGCGTGGCATCATTGGAGGGTGTTGCGTGGCATCATTGGAGGGTGTTGCGTGGCATCATTGGAGGGTGTTGCGTGGCATCATTGGAGGGTGTTGCGTGGCATCATTGGAGGGTGTTGCGTGGCATCATTGGAGGGTGTTGCGTGGCATCATTGGAGGGTGTTGCGTGGCATCATTGGAGGGTGTTGCGTGGCATCATTGGAGGGTGTTGCGTGGCATCATTGGAGGGTGTTGCGTGGCATCATTGGAGGGTGTTGCGTGGCATCATTGCAGTTCATGCTTTTGTATCTGTCATTAATTCAGATGTTGGAGATTATGTCCCTTTTGTAACATAAGAGAAACCATTTTTAACTGTTTTATGGAGTGTGAGAGGATAAAACCTCTCTTTGAAATACTTGACTCTTTGTTTACAGCGGTAGGGGAGATTTTCAATAACACTGTTTTTATTTTGGGGTTTCAATATAGTAAGCAACAGAAAAGAAAATGTCAATTGTTAAATGTTATTTTGGAGCAAGCTAAGATGTCAATTTTTCTGAGTAGGAAACATAAAATAGACACAGGATATGGGCAGGATGTAAGATGTGGTTTTAAAGGATTTTGAATTCTTGTTCTTCTCTGCTGTAAAAGATCTCCCGTTGTTTGAGGAGAAGTGGGCTTATGAAGAAGCGGTATGTTTTGAGGAGAAGTGGGCTTATGAAGGAGCGGTATGTTTTGAGGAGAAGTGGGCTTATGAAGGAGCGGTATGTTTTGTGGAGAAGGGGAAACAATTTTTTGTTGATGAAGAAGTTGAATGTAGTTTTTTTTATTTTAAATTTATTTGTTTGTTTTTTAAATACTTTTATAAAAACTCCCTCTCTCTGTCACTCTCTGTCTCTCTCTCTCTCTCTCGCTTTCACTCTCTCGCTTTCTCTCTCTCGCTTTCTCTCTCTCACTTTCTCTCTCTCTTTCTCTCTCTCTTTGTCTCTCTCTCTTTGTCTCTGTGTGTCTCTCTCTCTCTGTCTCTCTCTCTCTCTTTGTCTCTCTCTCTCTCTCTTTGTCTCTCTCTCTTTGTCTCTCTCTCTCTCTTTGTCTCTCTCTCTCTTTGTCTCTCTCTCTCTTTGTCTCTCTCTCTCTCTTTCTCTCTCTTTGTCTGTCTCTCTCTCTCTTTGTCTGTCTCTCTCTCTCTTTGTCTGTCTCTCTCTCTCGCTTTGTCTCTCTCTCTCTCGCTTTGTCTCTGTCTCTCTCTCTCTCGCTTTGTCTCTCTCTCTCTCGCTTTGTCTCTCTCTCTCTCGCTTTGTCTCTCTCTCTGTCTCTCTCTCTCTGTCTCTCTCTCTCTCTCTCTCTCTCTTTGTCTCTCTCTCGCTTTCTCTCTCTCTCTCGCTTTGTCTCTCTCTCTCTCGCTTTCTCTCTCTCGCTTTCTCTCTCTTTGTCTCTCTCTCTCGCTTTGTCTCTCTCTCTCTTTGTGTCTCTCTCTCTTTTTCTGTCTCTCTCTCTTTGTCTCTGTGTGTGTATCTCTCTCTTTGTCTCTGTCTCTTTGTCTCTGTCAGGACCCCCAGTATATGCAGCAGGCTCTGACCAATGCCCTGTTGATGGATGCAGTGGTTGGCTGTCTGCAGTCACAAAAGGCCATTTTTGCAGCAACCAAGTTAGCACACTTTGACAGAATGAAACTGGAAGGTATGCCAAAGTTCTTTTAGCATGACTAAAAGAAACTTGGTAAAAAAAAAAAAGTTTTTAAATATACCAAAATCTATGCAGAAGGTTATTGAAATGATTAGCAGAAAGTGCATGTTCATAACATCTTTTTGCTTCTCAGGAGATGTTCAATTCAACGTTTGACCTCTGACTTGTCTGTCCATCCTGAGCAGTGCCAATGATGGTTCCCAAAACCACGTCAGAGACCCTGAAACACAAGATCAACCCGTCTCTGGACCGGACTAGCCCCCAGGCGGTAGATGTTCTGCTCTACACCCCAGGTAAACCCTTAAGGCTCACTGTCAGCCTCAAAGGAAGGTGACCGTCATGACGTGGAGTTTCAAAGTAGAGCTGACATCAGACACCATTCAGTTCCTGTTCAACAAACTGGTAGCACTACATATCTGTAGTATGATTTCCCAGTACTATAAACACCCTGCAGTATTCTCGGTAGATCAAGTAGGTGCTGCCGGTATTTCCTATTCAACCCCACTAAAATGTTCACTCTCCCCAGTCTAGGACATCCCACGTACCTTCAGACACTCAGATCATGACTGTCATGGTAGTACACCTCAAATATGTGTTCTGTAGTCAAGGCATTGCGTGACAACAACACACAAGACTCATGTTGCCCGTGTCCTAGTAACATATGTCACATTCCAGACCTGGGTTCAAATACTATCTGAAATCTTTCAAATACTTTGTGCGTTTGCTTTCATCTGCCTGAAGTGTCAGGTGGGCGGGGTTTGAACTTGTGGGACTTTTCTACTGGTTCCATTGGAACAGGAAAGCTCAATCAAGCACAGCTAAAGCATTTTAAATTATTTCAAGTAGTATTTGAACCCAGGTCTGTCACAGTGCTGCATTCCGCTGCTGCTAGGACAGTGATGGTGTCAGTGTGGCGTTACAGGAGGAGACTTGGCCAGAGGTGCTTTTGGTTCCAGAGATTTTTTTTACTGCCTCTTAAACAAGTAATGAGGCACCGATTTTTCCCAACGCATCACCACCAACCACTTCCTGTTGTGTTCCTCAGTTTCATCCTTAGTTTCATGCGCTGATTACTGGTGGTAGGGTCATACAGTAGGCACAATAGAATCACTGAAATTGTTCTTCCTACTCAAACCACAAACATTTATATTATATTACACAGACTTGTATTACACAATTTGACATCTGAAACTTATGTTTCAAACATCAATCGTTTGAATCAGCATTGTTTTTTTTCTCAGGCTCAATAGTACGTCTCACAACGTGTTGTTTTGACTAGGGCAGATAAGAAACAGACCCTAGTCTGCAAGGATCCTCCCAACACCTAAACTAAAAGGAGCCTCAAAACCTAGTGACATCAGGGAACACAATATCCCTCCTCCTTCCCCTGGTCCTCTCACAGACAGTGGTCCTCCTCCTTCCCCTGGTCCTCTCACAGACAGTGGTCCTCCTCCTTCCCCTGGTCCTCTCACAGACAGTGGTCCTCCTCCTTCCCCTGGTCCTCTCACAGACAGTGGTCCTCCTCCTTCCCCTGGTCCTCTCACAGACAGTGGTCCTCCTCCTCCCCCTGGTCCTCTCACAGACAGTGGTCCTCCTCCTTCCCCTGGTCCTCTCACAGACAGTGGTCCTCCTCCTTCCCCTGGTCCTCTCACAGACAGTGGTCCTCCTCCTCCCCCTGGTCCTCTCACAGACAGTGGTCCTCCTCCTTCCCCTGGTCCTCTCACAGACAGTGGTCCTCCTCCTTCCCCTGGTCCTCTCACAGACAGTGGTCCTCCTCCTTCCCCTGGTTCTCTCACAGACAGTGGTCCTCCTCCTTCCCCTGGTCCTCTCACAGACAGTGGTCCTCCTCCTTCCCCTGGTCCTCTCACAGACAGTGGTCCTCCTCCTTCCCCTGGTCCTCTCACAGACAGTGGTGTGTTTTTCTAGGCCTATCCTGCTGATTATTATGATTCCCGCTGATCTGTATCCAATTAGAAGGTGGCATGGTCGTGGCCACGGTATAAGCTGTGGAGATGACCGTCTAGGCATTAGTAACAGTGCTGCTTCAGCACAGAGCACCATTGAAGTCCTAGCTCTCAGGGTCTAAATGTAGGTCACTAATATGGACAGTGTCCATATTCCTTCCTCCTTTCCGTTCTGTTCATCACTCCTCCCCATGAAAGGGAGGATGTGACACAGGATGTGACATCTTTTTTATTTTTCCTATTATGATTTATAAAAAGGATTGTTATTGTTACGCCATCAGAGGAAATAGAACAGTTTGTGATTGTATTTGAACATCTGATTGCTGTCTTACTAGATCATGAATGATATCTGACAGAAGTTCCATATGCGTGACATTATGTGTAACTGTCAATGTTTACACTTTGTGTGTGTGTGTGTGTGTGTGTGTGTGTGTGTGTGTGAGAGAGATTTTGACTGAATGTTTACCCTTCGTGTGTGTGTGTGTGTGTGTGTGTGTGTGTGTATGAAAGAGAGATGTTGACTATGAATGTTTACTCTTCGTCTGTGTGTGTGTGTGTGTGAGAGAGATACAGTGCCTTGCGAAAGTATTCGGCCCCCTTGAACTTTGCGACCTTTTGCCACATTTCAGGCTTCAAACATAAAGATATAAAACTGTATTTGTTTGTGAAGAATCAACAACAAGTGGTACACAATCATGAAGTGGAACAACATTTATTGGATATTTCAAACTTTTTTAACAAATCAAAAACTGAAAAATTGGGCGTGCAAAATTATTCAGCCCCTTTACTTTCAGTGCAGCAAACTCTCTCCAGAAGTTCAGTGAGGATCTCTGAATGATCCAATGTTGACCTAAATGACTAATGATGATAAATACAATCCACCTGTGTGTAATCAAGTCTCCGTATAAATGCACCTGCACTGTGATAGTCTCAGAGGTCCGTTAAAAGCGCAGAGAGCATCATGAAGAACAAGGAACACACCAGGCAGGTCCGAGATACTGTTGTGAAGAAGTTTAAAGCCGGATTTGGATACAAAAATATTTCCCAAGCTTTAAACATCCCAAGGAGCACTGTGCAAGCGATAATATTGAAATGGAAGGAGTATCAGACCACTGCAAATCTACCAAGACCTGGCCGTCCCTCTAAACTTTCAGCTCATACAAGGAGAAGACTGATCAGAGATGCAGCCAAGAGGCCCATGATCACTCTGGATGAACTGCAGAGATCTACAGCTGAGGTGGGAGACTCTGTCCATAGGACAACAATCAGTCGTATATTGCACAAATCTGGCCTTTATGGAAGACTGGCAAGAAGAAAGCCATTTCTTAAAGATATCCATAAAAAGTGTTGTTTAAAGTTTGCCACAAGCCACCTGGGAGACACACCAAACATGTGGAAGAAGGTGCTCTGGTCAGATGAAACCAAAATTGAACTTTTTGGCAACAATGCAAAACGTTATGTTTGGCGTAAAAGCAACACAGCTGAACACACCATCCCCACTGTCAAACATGGTGGTGGCAGCATCATGGTTTGGGCCTGCTTTTCTTCAGCAGGGACAGGGAAGATGGTTAAAATTGATGGGAAGATGGATGGAGCCAAATACAGGACCATTCTGGAAGAAAACCTGATGAAGTCTGCAAAAGACCTGAGACTGGGACGGAGATTTGTCTTCCAACAAGACAATGATCCCAAACATAAAGCAAAATCTACAATGGAATGGTTCAAAAATAAACATATCCAGGTGTTAGAATGGCCAAGTCAAAGTCCAGACCTGAATCCAATCGAGAATCTGTGGAAAGAACTGAAAACTGCTGTTCACAAATGCTCTCCATCCAACCTCACTGAGCTCGAGCTGTTTTGCAAGGAGGAATGGGAAAAAATGTCAGTCTCTCGATGTGCAAAACTGATAGAGACATACCCCAAGCGACTTACAGCTGTAATCGCAGCAAAAGGTGGCGCTACAAAGTATTAACTTAAGGGGGCTGAATAATTTTGCACGCCCAATTTTTCAGTTTTTGATTTGTTAAAAAAGTTTGAAATATCCAATAAATGTCGTTCCACTTCATGATTGTGTCCCACTTGTTGTTGATTCTTCACAAAAAAATACAGTTTTATATCTTTATGTTTGAAGCCTGAAATGTGGCAAAAGGTCTCAAAGTTCAAGGGGGCCGAATACTTTCGCAAGGCACTGTATATATTCAGCCTGGCTCATAACAAACTAGAAGATGTATTATAAATAGATATTTATTATAAAGAATAATCTATACCTTTCAGCTTCAGTCTTCATCAGGGTGTTGCTTACGTACAGTTACTATCTAGTCAAACCATGATGTCCTTACTGTATGAGTTGGATCTAATTGATTTGTTCAGTATGAGAGAGATTCTGCTTGATTTGTTCAGTATGAGAGAGATTCTGCTTGACTTGTTCAGTATGAGAGAGATTCTGCTTGATTTGTTCAGTATGAGAGATATTCTGCTTGATTTGTTCAGTATGAGAGATATTCTGCTTGATTTGTTCAGTATGAGAGATATTCTGCTTGATTTGTTCAGTATGAGAGATATTCTGCTTGATTTGTTCAGTATGAGAGAGATTCTGCTTGATTTGTTCAGTATGAGAGATATTCTGCTTGATTTGTTCAGTATGAGAGAGATTCTGCTTGATTTGTTCAGTATGAGAGAGATTCTGCTTGATTTGTTCAGTATGAGAGAGATTCTGCTTGATTTGTTCAGTATGAGAGATATTCTGCTTGATTTGTTCAGTATGAGAGATGTTCTGCTTGATTTGTTCAGTATGAGAGATATTCTGCTTGATTTGTTCAGTATGGGAGATATTCTGCTTGATTTGTTCAATATGAGAGAGAGAATCTGCTTGATTTGTTCAGTATGAGAGAGATTCTGCTTGATTTGTTCAGTATGAGAGAGAGAATCTGCTTGATTTGTTCAGTATGAGAGAGATATTCTACTTGATTTGTTCAGTATGAGAGAGATATTCTGCTTGATTTGTTCAGTATGAGAGAGATTCTGCTTGATTTGTTCAGTATGAGAGATATTCTGCTTGATTTGTTCAGTATGAGAGATATTCTGCTTGATTTGTTCAATATTAGAGAGATATTCTGCTTGACTTGTTCAATATGAGAGAGATATTCTGCTTGATGTGTTCAATATGAGAGAGATATTCTGCTTGATGTGTTCAATATGAGAGAGATATTCTGCTTGATTTGTTCAGTATGAGAGAGATTCTGCTTGATTTGTTCAGTATGAGAGAGATTCTGCTTGATTTGTTCAGTATGAGAGAGAGATTCTGCTTGATTTGTTCAGTACGAGAGAGAGATTCTGCTTGATTTGTTCAGTACGAGAGAGAGATTCTGCTTGATTTGTTCAGTACGAGAGAGAGATTCTGCTTGATTTGTTCAGTACGAGAGAGAGATTCTACTTGATTTGTTCAATATGGGAGAGAGATTCTGCTTGTGGGACAATATAAATAAAATAAATAGAGAATGTGAATTCAAGCAATTTCAGCCTTCATCAAAATGTTTGTATACATTCTCAGGCCAGCTGGGCGTATCGTTCGATACCGAGGGTGATGGGAACCCCAAACTGTGGTGTGCCCTGAGCGACGGCAAGGTGGTGGTGTTTGATGCAGCCAGCTGGTCCATGCAACAAAGCCAACTTCAAGTAGGCTCTTCACGAGTGGTAAGGGTGTGGACGTGGAACAGGGATGTGACCGCTATTTTAAAAGAAAAGGAAAATTCAAAGGGAGAAGGACAATTATAGATGTATGAAGAAGCAGTAGTTATTCACTGACCACAGTTAGTCATCTTTCTGCTTTGACCCATTTGAACTATATTTAGTGTTTTTGTCCATTAAAATAACTCAAGGGATTCTGCTGCCCCCTGGTGGTGTCTGAAATTGAAAGCTTACGTTACCACACTTCCAAGTCTTGTGTTCTCTTGCTAATTGGAACAAATCTGAGAAAAGCCCGTGGTAATCAAGCTTGATTCCGTGGCTTAAAAAAGCTTCTGGAAAGCCTGTCTGTTTTTAAAAAAAAATTATAATTTAGCCGACACTCTTATCCAGAGCGACTTACAGTAGTGAGTGCAGACATTTCCATATTGGTCGCCTGTCGAAAACAAACCCACAACCCAGGCATTGCAAGCGCCATGCTCTACCTACTGAGCTACATGGGTTATACATCATAATGGTTAATATCTTCCCAATGTTATTTTATGTTGTTTTTTTTCAGAACTGCATGCTGGGAGTGGACCGGCAGCAGGTGTGGATTGGCTCTCAGGATTCCGTCATTTACATAATCAGCACCCGCAGCATGTCCTGTAACAAGCAGCTGACGGACCACCGCAGTGAGGTCACAGGGTTGGCCCTAGGGGAGCGCAGCGAGAAATACAGGTGAGGTGTGACACTGACATGCATCAAACATACAGCTACTACTGGCATCACAGCCATTGAGAGAGCCTTATTTTTAGGAGCCTATGCTAAAGCCATCAATGAGCAGTCCCAGCTCTAAGTACAATCGAAGACATCCTTTATTTATACCTGGGCTGTGTTCATTAGGCACCAAACAGAAGGAAATGGACTGAAACACAGAGCAACAATCTGAATTTGTATAAGAAATGCTCCTTGTTTTGCTCCTGTGTGCCATCCTGAACATAGCCCTGCTGGTTCTGCTCTATGGTATCAGTAACGTTAGTCTTTACCTGTGTCATGTACTCCCTGTTGCAGCCCCAAGGTGGCGTACTCCTGCAGTGCGGAAGGTACAGTGATGACGTGGGACGTGTCCACACTGCAGGTGAGGAAACAGTTCAGGCTCTCCTGTGACCGTCTCCAGTCCGTTCAGCTCTGCAGTGGAACCCTATGGTGCTGTAAGTACACATAAAAACATTAAAAATTGTGTACATCAAATGATGAAAATTACTTCTGGCTATACTAGACTTAAGCAATAAGGCCCAAGGAGGTGTGGTATATGGCCAATATACCACGGCTAAGGGCTGTCCGGACGCACGACACAACGCAGAGTGCCTGGACACAGCCCTTAGTCATGGTATATTGGCCATATACCACAAATCCATGAGGTGCCTTATTGCTATTTGGTTACCAATGTAATTGGAGCAGTAAAAATAAATGTTTGTCATACCTGTGGTATACGGTCTGATATACCATGGCTGTCAGCCAATCAGCATTCAGGGCTCGAACCACCCAGTTTATAATACTGTATATGACAGATTGATTGTTATAATCGTGGTTGTTATTCCTCCTACGTCATTCAGGTGCCAGAGACTGCATTATGGAGGTGTGTAAAAACGGAACGTTGACTCGCAGGATCTCCCTTCCTGAACAGCTCCGTGGCTCCCCCACTGCCTTTAGCAGCTTCCTGCTCTACCAGGAGGTGACTCGTGGTTTATGTGTCTGTAGAAATGTAGAAATGAAACAAGCTGAGGCTAGTACTTTTCAGAACCTACCAGGCTGGATGAAATGTTGTTTTTGAAAGGCACTGACTTTGGACCAGAATGTTACCCGGGCTGGTGGAAATCGTGACCTGCTAGCCCGGCTGGCCAGTGTCATGTTTCATCCCTGCATGTATTGTATACATACTATGTCATATTTAATATATAGCCTACTGTGATCAGTGAGGTTTGTGCTACTTTGACATGGTATGGGGGTGATGAAGGAGTGCTGTTGTGTGCTATGTGTTTCAGAAGGAGCAGCTGTGGACGGCCTGTATAGACGTAGGGGAGCTGTGTGTGTGGCACCTCGCGGAGCTCACCAAGCCCTTCCAGAGGATCCAGTTGCCCGACTGTGCAGGTGTCACCTGCCTCATCAAGGTCAAAAACCAGGTGAGACTATCTGCAGACTGCATTGTAGACCGAAAATTACGATGCTTCTATTCTACTCTACTGTAGTTTTCATTAAAGGGCTTGAGTACTCTACTGTAGTTTCCATCACAGGGCTTGAGTACTCTACTGTAGTTTACATCACAGGGCTTGAGTACTCTACTGTAGTTTCCATTAAAGGGCTTGAGTACTCTACTGTAGTTTTCATTAAAGGGCTTGAGTACTCTACTGTAGTTTCCATTAAAGGGTTTGAGTACTCTACTGTAGTTTCCATTAAAGGGCTTGAGTACTCTACTGTAGTTTCCATTAAAGGGCTTGAGTACTCTACTGTAGTTTCCATTAAAGGGCTTGAGTACTCTACTGTAGTTTTCATAAAAGGGTTTGAGTACTCTACTGTAGTTTCCATTAAAGGGCTTGAGTACTCTACTGTAGTTTCCATTAAAGGGCTTGAGTACTCTACTGTAGTTTCCATTAAAGGGCTTGAGTACTCTACTGTAGTTTCCATTAAAGGGCTTGAGTACTCTACTGTAGTTTCCATTAAAGGGCTTGAGTACTCTACTGTAGTTTCCATTAAAGGGCTTGAGTACTCTACTGTAGTTTCCATCTTGATTAAGTTTCCATCACAGGGCTTGAGTACTCTACTGTAGTTTCCATCACAGGGCTAAAAGGGCTTGAGTACTCTACTGTAGTTTCCTTGAGTACTCTACTGTAGTTTCCATCACAGGGCTTGAGTACTCTGTACTGGGCTTGAGTACTCTACTGTAGTTTCCATTAAAAGTACTCTACTGTAGTTTTCTTGGGCTTGAGTACTCTACTGTAGTTTTCATTAAAGGGCTTGAGTACTCTACTGTAGTTTCCATTAAAGGGCTTGAGTACTCTACTGTAGTTTTCATAAAAGGGCTTGAGTACTCTACTGGACTACTAGATACACTACTTACAGTTCATACTGTATTTAGGTATTCTATTATGTGAAAGTATTCATTGGTCCAAATCAGCCTTGGTTCCCCTTCCTGCTTTTCAGCTTTAAAACAAATAATACACAATAGATCATTCATAGCACAATGCATTCTGACATGCTGTCCATTGTCAATTTAACATGTCTTATTAAAAACAGAGATGTGGTTTAATGACCAATAAGAGACATCTTTTACTCTGTCCTGTCAGATCTGGGTTGGCGGCCGGAGCTCGGGGAAGTCCAGGGGGAAGATCTACGTAGTGGATACGCAGCGACACACGGTGGAGAAGGAGCTGGTAGCTCACACAGACTGTGTCCAGGCACTGTGCTCCGCAGAGGACCGCTATGTGCTGAGTGGGGCGGCCCGCGAGGATGGGAAGATAGCCATCTGGAAAGTGGAGTAACTGGAGTGGAAATTCAATACTGCCCCCTGGTGCAGTATTGGGTTCAGAACAGGGTTGTGTTCATAAGGCACCAAACGGTAGAAAATGGACTGAAACAGAGAGCGGCTACATGGACCAATAAGAAACACTCGTTTTCTGTTGAAAAAGATTTTGCTACGTTGTGCTCTAATAACCCAGGTTATTGTGAACAGTTGGGAAATGGACTTGTTGTGATTTTAGACCGCCTGTGGATGGATGACTGACCCAAAGACAAAATAAGGGGTCTTCCTCATGATTGCATGGGTTTTTTTGCTCATTAGACTTACAACAACTGAAGTAATTTGTCCAACCTATAGTCAAATACCTTTTTGTTTGTGTTCAGCAGTGTTAACTGCTTATTTTAATGTTCACATCTAAGGGTGAGCCTTGTCTTTTTATATTGGAACTACAGTAGCATGACAAGTGACTATTTTACGTTTAATGTATATGTTTTTTTGTTGTTGTTGTATGTTTTAATACACAATACTACATTTTTGTATTGTTTACTGGTGTTATTAAACATGTATTATTAAAAATGTATGAATGAAGACTCAATTTATTTGGCTCTGCATGTAACATGACACAAACTATTTTCCAAACATTTCAATGAAAAAGTGAAATATTCACCGTAAATAGCAGTTTCATGTGTATTCTGTATATGATTTTGACACCAGGGGGCAGTATAACATATATATATATATATGTATATATATAACAGCTTTAAATTGACATCCCAGAGCTGTCGTCTGTAAACCCACGTCATGAGATTTAACTTCTTTGTATTGTACTGACTGAAACCAAGGACATTTAACATTATTTCTATATAGCAATTTGACTGTGATGCGAAGGCCAGGTGTTTTGGTATAATCTTGGGGATTATAACATTTTAACCCACTTGGCCCATATTCAATCAGATATAATAATTTGTCTGGCTTCATGCAGTACAGTCAGATCTGTATTGAAGCCCATATCTTCATAATCTGAGAATCCTCTCAATCACACCAGCAGATGTCAAAATCATTGAAATCATCATCCAAATGCCAGTGTTCCAATTAATTCTCCAACTGTCCCCAGCTCTACGAATATAAATCCCTCTCCTCTCTGTGCTTATACAATGCAGCACAGAAACATAATCAGACCACAGTTTTAATTTGGCTGCAGATTGTAAAAAAAAATAATGTGGTTTCCTCAGATTTGGCTGGATTGGAATTTACCCAATGGGTTTCAAATGCCATCTCTTTTACTCATAACTACAAGTTACTTTGAGTTGTAGTAATTGAATCCAGAGATCTGGAAGACTGATGATGCCTAAAATAGCAGGACTAGATTACACAGGGCGCTGTTGAATTTCTATCCTCCGATAAAGTGACAGCAATAAGATTAGTTTAGTCCAACACACACATAGAACAGGTAGGCTCCTCCTACCACAGGCACGTTTTACTTCCCAGAAGAACTCCTGTATGTTTGTGGGCAGATGTGTAAACAAAATATACTGTATAAACATGATGTAGGCAGTTATGTGTTGACTGAATATCAAACTGCAACCTATTCCCTGCATCTTGCGCTAATTTAGACCAGGGCCCAGTTTCCAAAAAGCATCTTATGGCTAATTAGAACTTTAGAACCATAGCATCCTAGGGTTCTAAATTGAACTTAGCCTCAAGATGCTATTGGGAAACTGGACCCTGGGCCCTTGTCAAACGTATTGAGCTATAGGAAATAGGATGCTATTTGGGACTGTGTTCAGGTTGATGTTCCTGTAGGTTTTCTCCATATTAGCTAAAAGTGGGGCCATTTTTTATCACTATTTGTATTTACAGTAAATAGCCAAGAAATCTTGAAGATGAAAATGACTGATTTTATTATACCCAGTGAAACTGGATACCACAGAAACGGTACATTACCAATCAAGCAAAGTTATGAAAGACGGCCCTGTGGCACCATTGCCCTGACCTGGGTCTCTGTCATTTTCCTGTTAACCATGAGGATTGGATGATTCCCTATTCCAAGGGATACTCTGTTTTCAGGTTGTACAGACTTTTAGAACTAACATTGTGTGGGTTGGTGATTGTCCATGACAAATAGGAATCTGCCTCTTATGAGCCAGAACTGAACGCTGCTGAGTGAACAACCATTTGCTATTTATGAAAATAATCAGAGAGAGATGTATGCGGCAGTTGAACTGAGAGGGGTTTTTATTGTGTGTGTTTCATATGGATAGAACTCTACTACAATATGCACTGTAGAGACCATCTATTAAATCAATTTGATGGGCAAAATAAATTACTGAGGTAAATGTCTCTGCGTAGTTCAGGAAACGGTGGGTACCGGTAGTTGTATTACGCTAACTGTGATCTGTGCGTATTTCAGGAAACGGTGGGTACCGGTAGTTGTATTACGCTAACTGTGATCTGTGCGTAGTTCAGGAAACGGTGGGTACCGGTAGTTGTATTATGCTAACTGTGATCTGTGCGTAGTTCAGGCAACGGTGGGTACCGGTAGTTGTATTACGCTAACTGTGATCTGTGCATAGTTCAGGCAACGGTGGGTACCGGTAGTTGTATTATGCTAACTGTGATCTGTTCATAGTTCAGACAACGGTGGGTATCGGTAGTTGTATTATGCTAACTGTGATCTGTGCGTAGTTCAGGAAACTGTGGGTACCGGTAGTTGTATTACGCTAACTGTGATCTGTGCATAGTTCAGGAAACGGTGGGTATCAGTCGTTGTATTGAACTTGCATTGAGTTTCTCATTATCAAGAGTCCCCACCACCAGAAATACTGTAGTACACACGATATGGTGTGGGCTGTGGTAACATTATGTTTCCCTATATTGGATAGATACCATAGTTAGAGCACATAATGCCCAGGTCCCCTGCTCATCTGTGTGAATGTGCCTTAGGCATGCTGCAAGGAGGCACGAGGACTGCAGATGTGACCATGACAATAAAATTGCAATGTCCGTACTGCGAGACGCCTAAGACAGTGCTACAGGGAGACAGAATGGACAGCTGATCATCCTCGCAGTGGCAGACCACGTGTAACAATACATGCACAGGATCGGTACAGCCGAACATCACACCTGCAGTACAGGTACTGGATGGCAACAACAACTGCCCGAGTTACACCAGGAACGCACAATCCCTCCATCAGTGCTCAGACTGTCAGCAATAGGCTTGTAGGCCTGTTGTAAGGCAGGTCCTCACCAGACATCACCGGCAACAACGTTGCCTATGGGCAGAAACCCACCGTCGCTGGACCAGACAAGACTGGAAAAAAGTGGTCTTCACTGACAAGTCGCGGTTTTGTCTCACCAGGGGTGATGGTCGGATTCACATTTATCGTTGAAGGAATGAGCGTTACACAGAGGCCTGTACTCTGAAGCGGGATCGATTTGGAGGTGGAGGGTCCAGGGCGGTGTGTCACAGCATCATCGGACTGAGCTTGTTGTCTTTGCAGGCAATCACAAAGCTGTGCGTTACAGAGAAGACATCCTCCTCCCTCATGTGGTACCCTTCCTGCAGGCTCATCCTGACATGACCCTCCAGCATGATAATGCCACCAGGCATACTGCTCGTTCTGTGTGTGATTTCCTGCAAGTCAGTGTTCTGCCATGACCAGCGAAGAGCCCGGATCTCATTCCCCTTGAGCACGTCTGGGACCTGTTGGATCGGAGTGTGAGGGCTAGGGCCATTCCCCCTAGAAATGTCAGTAAACTTGCAGGTGCCTTGGTGGAAGAGTGGGGTAACATCTCACAGCAAGAACTGGCAAATCTGATGCAGTCTATGAGGGGAGATGCACTGTAGTACTTAATGCAGCTGGTGGCCACACCAGATACTGACTGTTACTTTTGATTTTGACCCCCCCCCCCCCCCTTTGTTCAGGGACACATTATTCCATTTATGTTAGACACATGTCTGTGGAACTTGTTCAGTTCATGTCTCAGTTGTTGAATCTTGTTATATTCATACAAATATTTACACATGTTAAGTTTTCTGAAAATAAACGCAGTTGACATTGAGAGGACGTTTATTTTTTTGCTGAGTTTATGTTATTTATCTAAAGGGACTTATAGTCATACATTTTTAACATATAGGTAGTCCCAGGAATCAAACCCACTATCCTGGTGTTACAAGCACCATGCTACACCAACTGAGCTACAGAGGACCACATCCCACATTTAGGACTGACGATAAGCATTGAATCACTACTGTAATGACAAGATACCAGTCATACACTTTCTTTTTACGGTGGCAATACACCAAAACCCCCAAGGTTGTGATTTCCAGAACGGAGAATCAGAGGGAGCGTCAGGTTACCAGTGAACAGGTGCTCCTTGCCTTGCACCCCTCTGATGTGGGGGAAGGGTTGGGGTGGTGTGGGAGTGGTTCCTGGGTGGGGTAGTAATGGGGTGTTGCAATCACTAAATGGTAGCCCTTTTCGTTGACACATTGTCTCCGGGTAACTTGACTCCACGGCATGCCCACAGTGTTCTTCCCAAAGCACAGATCATGTTATATTCTGATGGTAGGGTTGGAGTGGGGAAATGTGACCCCAGATCTGTAGGCTAAGCGACTTTATGGGCAACTCCTACTACTAGAGATGGAACATCAAACTGGTAGTGTGTGCAGAGACTTGGATCCCAATGGAAGGAGTGTAGACAGCTACAAGTAGTATGACAACGGCATTGGTCATCCAGTCAAATATACAGTGCATTTTGAAAGTATTCAGACCACTAGATTTTTCCCACATTTTGTTACGTTGCAACCTTATTTTCTATAATTAATTAAATTGTTTTTTCCCCCTCAAATCTACACACACACACACACACACACACACACACACACACACACACACACACACACACACACACACACACACACACACACTACCCCATAATGACCAAGCAAAAACAGGTCAATTAATAAAAAAAAAATATTACAAATAAACACAGAAATATCACATTTACATAAATATTCAGACCCTTTACTCAGTACTTTGTTGAAGCACCTTTGACAGCGATTACAGCCTTGAGTCTTCTTGGGTATGACGCTACAAACTTGGCACACCTGTATTTGAGGATTTTCCCGTTATTCTCTGCAGATTCTTTCAAGCTCTGTCAGGTTGGATGGGGAGCGTCACTTCACAGCTATTTTTAGGTCTCTTCAGAGGTTATCAAATGGGTTCAAGTCCGGGCTCTGGCTGGGCTACTCAAGGACATTCAGAGACTTGTCCCGAAGCCACTCCTGTGGTGTTTTGACTGTGTGCTTGGGGTCGTTGACTAGTGTCCCAGTCCCTGCCGCTGAAAAAAATCCCCACAGCATGATGCTGCCACCACCATGCTTCACCGTAGGGATGGTGACAGGTTTCCTCCAGACATGACGGTTGGCATTCAGGCCAAAGGGTTCAATCTTGGTTTCATCAGACCAGAGAATCTTGTTTTTCATGGTCAAAAAGTCAAAAAGTCCTTTAGGTGCCTTTTGGCAAACTCCAAGCGGACTGTCATGTGCCTTTTACTGAGAAGTGGCTTCCGTCTGGCCACTCTACCATAAAGGCCTGATTGGTGGAGTGCTGCAGAGATGGTTGTCCTTCTGGAAGGTTCTCTCATCTCTGCAGAGGAACTCTGGAGCTCTGTCAGAGACAGAGAGACCATCAGGTTTTTGGTCACCTCCCTGAACAAGGCACTTCTCTCCAGATTGCTCAGTTTGGCTGGGCGGCCAGCTCTAGGAAGAGTCTTGGTGGTTCCAAACTTATCCATTTAAGAATGATGGAGGCCATTGTGTTCTTTAATGCTGCAGAAATGTTTTGGTACCCTTCCTCAGATCTTTGCCTCACAATAGTCCTGTCTCAGAGCTCTACGGACAATTCCTTCGACCTTATGGCTTGGTTTTTGCTCTGACATGCACTGTCAACTGTGGGACCTTATATATTATGTCCAATCAATTGAATTTACCACAGGTGGACTCCAATCAAGTTGTAGAACATCTCAAGGATGATCAATGGAAACAGGATGCACCTGAGCTCAATTTCGAGTCTCATAGCAAAGGGTCTGAATACTTATGTAAATAAGATATTTCTGTTGATCATTTTTTATACACTTGCAAAAATGTCTAACAACCAGTTTTCGCTTTGTCATTATGGGGTATTGTGTGTAGATTTCCGAATGCACTGACTATAAATACACGCAACCTCACAAATGACATAATTAAATATGAACAAAATAAAACTGACCTATAAAAATAAAATTAAGTAACATCAAGAGATGTTTTATTGTCACACACACAGCTATGTTTAAAATCGTACAGTACATAAGATTATTATAACATTATTAGCACAAGGTGCAGAAGGTCATTTGCAATATTGTCCGAAAGAAATTCACATCATAGACTACACAGTGACTTCAGGTGTACCCTTTTTTGAAGTTTTAGAACCTTACATTGTAGCCTTTGATGTCACATGTCACACAATTAGTGCATGGGCACCACACAATGTATCACCTTGACTTGAAACACGAAACATTTGAAGTAGAATAATGTTTCAAAGAGATACTTGAGGTTTGTCAGTATGAATGTTGTCTGAGTGTGTCATCATTGGCTGCTACAGTTTGTGTAGTTGGGAGTGTAGTTGCTTCAACTGTGGGCCAGTTGAACCTGGGTCTGTGCTCTCTGAAATCCTTGAGACCTTCCTACCCCATTGAAGTTGACGTTTAAAATGGTTAAGGTTATATAAGGGTTATGATTAAGGTTAGGCTACGGGTATAAGTTAAGGTTAGGGTTTCGGGTGAGCACGTCCCAAGGATCCCGGATACCACTGACCTTGTTTCAGCGTGTCAGCCATATTGGAATGCTCTGCTCAGGATGGGAAGTACAGAACTAGGCGTAGTAGGCGAGACTGGAGTGGTGGGCAGAGAAAGGAGAGCGCCCGAACCACTAAGCAACTTCAGTTTTTGAAGGATTTAAAACTCATATAAACGAGGAATTACACCGGTAAACTAAAGTGAATTGTCCGACACGCGAATTGGATAGGCCAACGTGAGTACGGTTATGTTTCTTATATTATATCCTGATGTATAATGTAGGCGACTTCCAGGCGAAGTGTGTGTGATGGAGCGTCTGCTTTGCTTACACATTGACGTTTCCTCCCATAAAATTACAAGTTGTTTTCCTTATCACCTATCTTTCTGTTGAAGATGTCTAGATAATATGTCGTTCTCAATCATTGTGTTGTCTATCAATTGATACTTCATCGCTATAACGAAAGCATATCACACATGTAGCCTCAACTTAGAAATGATATTCTGGTCGTCATTCATTAAATCTTTAGGAAAGTATGTTAATCGGAGTCTCCACAAATTGTTGTGTGTGTGTGTGTGTATATATAAAAACAATGTCCCCCAATATGCTCATAAAGTCTTCATTCGTAAATTCCCGTAGTTTATGTCTGTTTTGTATTCCATGATTGTCTGTGTATTCAGATTATACCTTTCTGAAATATATAGTTTGTATGTTGTAGCTAGGTAACCAAGCTTATGGATGTTTACTGAAGATTTGGGTTGTTAATTACACCCTTGTGAAGCTTATTACATTTGGATATTGGCGTGTCATTTCTTGTTGTTGTTGTTACTGTTTATACTACTGTAAACCCGAGGCTCTGGAAATTAAATTACAGTGAGTGAGTTCTTTTATTTTTTTATTTCACCTTTATTTAACCAGGTAGGCCAGTTGAGAACAAGTTCTGAGGGTAAAGATACAGTGTAATCACATATTGTCCAAGTTTCAACTTTTAATATATACATGTATGACTCAATATCTGAAGTTGTTGAAAGGCCTCCATAATATTGTGTTCATGTTGTTGAGAATCCATTCCCAATGTTTTTCAAGGACATTCCAAATATCTACTTGTCTGCTTGAGACTTACAAGAAACTTTTGTATCGAGTGAGAAGGTGTTGCACTTAGGGCCTGTATTTACCAAGTGTCTCAGAGTAGGAGTGCTGATCTGGGATCAGGTTCTCCCTGTCCATAATAACCTGCATTATTATTATCTAAAAGGCAATACAGATCCTAGATCAGAACTCCCACTCTGAGACACTAAAGTACAGGCCCAGATCCACCACTTTTAAAGTACACTTTCAGAGCCAGGAAGGCAGATTTAGACAGACTTCTTAATGATGACACAAACACTTGACAGTTTGTAATCTAATGGGCTGGCAGTGATAAGGGGAATTAAATGAAACATAAAGGCATTGATTGGAGTCATAAATTGCTTGATTAATTGAATTAATTGATAAGACTCCCAGAGGCCTCTCTGTCTGTCTGTCTGTCCGTCCGTCCGTTCGTGAGTGTGTGAGCAGGTTACATTTTCCACTGAGTAGGCCTAGGCCTAACCTTGCTTATAGCCACCTCAGGCAAGTTCTATTCACAGGCTCTATTCTACATCCTCCCAACTTATTCTGCCTACTGTTGTTTTAGAGGAAGAGGAGCTGCCTAGTGTTGTTTTAGCTACAGAGGAAGAGGAGCTGCCTAGTGTTGTTTTAGCTACAGAGGAAGAGGAGCTGCCTAGTGATGTTTTAGAGACAGAGGAAGAGGAGCTGCCTAGTGTTGTTTTAGCGACAGAGGAATAGGAGCTGCCTAGTGTTGTTTTAGCTACAGAGGAAGAGGAGCTGCCAAGTGTTGTTTTAGCAACAGAGGAAGAGGAGCTGCCTAGTGTTGTTTTAGCTACAGAGGAAGAGGAGCTGCCTAGTGATGTTTTAGAGACAGAGGAAGAGGAGCTGCCTAGTGTTGTTTTAGCGACAGAGGAATAGGAGCTGCCTAGTGTTGTTTTAGCTACAGAGGAAGAGGAGCTGCCTAGTGTTGTTTTAGCTACAGAGGAAGAGGAGCTGCCTAGTGTTGTTTTAGCTACAGAGGAAGAGGAGCTGCCTAGTGTTGTTTTAGAGACAGAGGAAGAGGAGCTGCCTAGTGTTGTTTTAGCGACAGAGGAAGAGGAGCTGCCTAGTGTTGTTTTAGCGACAGACTGCCTAGTGTTGTTTTAGGAAGAGGAGCTGCCTACTGTTGTTTTAGAGGAAGAGGAGCTGCCTACTGTTGTTTTAGAGGAAGAGGAGCTGCCTAGTGTTGTTTTAGCGACAGAGGAAGAGGAGCTGCCTACTGTTGTTTTAGAGGAAGAGGAGCTGCCTAGTGTTGTTTTAGAGGAAGAGGAGCTGCCTAGTGTTGTTTTAGCTACAGAGGAAGAGGAGCTGTGTCTAAAGCAGCAGCTGTGACAGGAAGGACAATGCAACAATGTTCTCCAGTTGTACTGCTGCATTCTGCTTTAGATTGGCCAGGATGTAGCCTAGCTTGGCTGCCACACACACACACACACACACACACACACACACTCTCACACCGTCCCTCAGGATTCTGGAGGAAAATGCCTTTTTCCTCTACTCAGAGGCAGCAGTTTCATAGTGTGTGTGTGAGCGAGAGAGATTGTGAAGAGAGAGAGGAGTTGATGTGCTGTGATGCAGCTGTGGCTATTATGTGATTTGTTGTTGTTTTTTAAACTGATGATCTAAGTGTGGTGGTGATAAAGAACATGTTTCTCAAACAAAGGTATTAGGGGGTAGGTCTGCTCTGCTGTTGGCATGTATAATAGACACGTTGGAGTTCCAGCCTCAGATCCATAAACCATAATTACAGAGTGTGTGTGTGCCCATTTCAAACACATTTACATTTTTTTTATAATAAAAATGTTGGGTCAGAAGTTTAAATGACAGCTTAATCTGGTGTATTCATTCCACTGGTCGACAGGCAGCATGGTGCAGTTCACTTCCAGTTGAATTGACTCCAGGTTCCCTCAGATTACAGCGTGTGTTGTGCTTCATAACAGTGTGCACTCATAACTCTTTGAACTCTCTCTGTGAGGATGGATGGACATATCTGAGTTGATTGAAAACAACATCAACTGTTTTCAGTCTCTATGTAAGTGTGTGTGTGTGATCGTCCTCTATTATAACTGCAGTGTTCCCTGGGATAGCCTAGCAGTATAATGTTGAATTACTAATGTCAAGGATGCCTCTGATTGCTATGTTGGCGCTCACTGAACTGTCATTTTAAGTTAATGGGTATGTTCCTCTGCCAAGACTTCTGGGTGCAAAATTCTGGGAACTTTCAATAAATTCCTCAATATTCCCGAAATCCCATTTCGTAATCAGGAGGGAATAAGCAGGAAATCCGGAATCCTCCAACCAGGATTTCTGGAAAACCAGGTAATTTATTGAAAGTTCACGGAATTTTGCAACCCTAGACAGACATTGCTGAAGCATGCCAGCTCTTACAAAGCCTGGATAGGTATTTTACATTGCTATACCTATAATCTGGTGCCTGACTGCACAGTTGATGACGTCACACGCAACTTTTGGGGCGTAGACAGGGGCGTACTGTTAAATTCAGACCTAGACCTGCGTGGCACCCTATTCCCTATGTAGTGCACTACTTTTGACCAGGACCCATAAGGCTTTGGTCAGAATTAGGATAGTATGTAGGGAAAAGGGTGCTATTTTGGACGTAGGCCTTGTCGTCTGCAGTGTCTGGGAGATCAGGTGTTGTTCAGCCATTCATAATGCATTTAACACTCACAGTCATGCTACTAATACGATATGACCTTAAGTCAAAGCATCACCTTTCACTGGTGGCGAGGAGAATGTTACATTACTTACAAATATGTCTGATTTATGTGTGTGGTCCTGTGGTGTGTTTCTAAGCATTGTGGGGATGTTGGTACGCCTCTTTCCATTCAAATCATTGTCTAAATATTTTTTAAATAAAAATGGTTCCACATGTCCCTGGTCTGAACTTCTCTGTTAGGCATTATGTTGTGGTTTAGATCAGGGATGGGCAACTCCAGTCTTCGGAGTGGTGTCACATCCCCCCCCCCCACACCCCCCCCATCCCTAACAAACACAGCTGGTTTAAACGAATTGCATTCTAAACTGAAGATCATGATTAGTTTGTTATTGGAGTCATGTGTGTTCGCTGGGCAAAAGTGTGACACCAATCAGGCCCACAAGGACTGGAGTTGCCCACCCCTGGTTTCGATTAATACAGTATGTTAATCCTGTACACATTTAATCTACGTCGATGAACATAGACAAACCTAACTACCTCCAGGTCCTTTTCCATGACTGGGTTATTTTGAAAGGGGCTAAAAATGCAGCAAATGTAGGTGGGGGACCTAAAGTCAACCCAACTACTACAGTCGTCTACACTACCCTACGCTCTATGGGCTGACTATGTTAGGCCTCAAGCTAAAGGTCCCAGTGTTCTCTCTCTGGCTGTCCCAGATGGACCCCTATTCCTTACATAGGGCACTACTATGACCATAGCCTTATGGAGTGGAGGGCTGTGGAAGGCTGTGGAGGCTGGTCATCTTCAGTCGGGATAAAAATATTATTATTATTATATATTTTTTAAACACGGAGGTACTAGTTTAACAGGGAGATAATACCTGAAATTGTGTAATAAGATCACAGATGTTTTGTTTCCCGTTGCAAAATATTTAGCTGTGGTGTGCTTGTCCAGGGACACAACAGAAATGTGTGCCGTTGGAGGTACTGGGGGACTGGAGTTGGGAACCACTGCCCCGGTGAACACTCCTCCAGCCCGGACTGCAGTGGCCTTAGCAGGCAGGATGAAGGACCGGAAGAGGAAAACAAACAAAGCAAGCAGACTGTCAGCTATTCTCTTCCATCCAGGGGATTGGGATCTAAGCAGAGCACCTCCGAGACCACAGAGTAGCCTGGGTAACTGGTGAGGAGAGATATACCCCCGCTAGCATTTCTCGTTGCTTTTATTAGCGGTCACAAATGCAGCACACACCCTGTAGGTCAACTCCCTCTGAAGGTAAATAGAAAACAAGTTACAGTAGGCAGTCAGATCTGTTTTTTACATTTACAGGAGGCATCACCAGAGAAAGCTTATAGTATATAGGCACATCTGTTTTTTTTAACATGGTAGACCATTGCAAAGTGTCTTCCGGCTTTCTGGTGGAAAGACAATAGTCATTACTTAGCCTAGTTGGGGACTGTATAGTACAGCTCACCCATAGTCAGTGTATCGGCTATTTGAGACAGTGAAAGGCCATACAAGAAGGCTCAGGTGGTCAGTCAGAAACCCAGAGGATACTTGAGACCTGTACTGTATGTGTCCGGAATCAGAGTCTATCTTTAGCTAGCTGCCTGGCTGGCTTCTCAGAACTTCTGTTCCACTGGAAGGCAAAGACCACCCAGCCCCAGCCTCACTGTCATGCTGCCTGTCTGTCTGTGGATCAGGGGTGAGTCTGACTGTAATGCTGTCTGGATCAGGGGTGAGTCTGACTGATGCTGCCTTTCTGCCTGGTTTAGGGGTGTCTGACTGTCATGCTGTCTGTCTGTGGATCAGGGGTGAGTCTCACTGTCATGCTGCCTTTCTGCCTGGTTTAGGGGTGAGTCTGACTGTAATGCTGTCTGGATCAGGGGTGAGTCTGACCGTCATGCTGTCTGTCTGTGGATCAGGGGTGAGTCTCACTGTCATGCTGCCTTTCTGCCTGGTTTAGAGGTGAGTCTGACTAATGCTGTCTGGATCAGGGGTGAGTCTGACTGTCATGCTGTCTGTCTGTGGATCAGGGGTGAGTCTCACTGTCATGCTGTCTGTCTGTCTGGATTAGGGGTGAGTCTCACTGTCTTGCTGTCTGTCTGTCTGAATCAGGGGTGAGTCTCACTCATGCTGTCTGGATCAGTGGAGAGTGTATCCCTGGGTAGGGCTTTGACGATCATGGTACTTTGTCAGTCGGTGATTGTTAAGCAAAAACTGCCATTCTCATGGTATTGACCGTTAATTAACATAAACACATTCATCATCTCCTGGCGTTCATGCATAGCCTACAACCTACTGATGTAGACCTTTGGAACATCTACATTTTAAAAAGTCTAATAAATCCATGTAATATAGCCTACACCCTCACAATAAATCCATAATTTATTTTAGACTGGTCTAAAGAAACATGATATTAAGAAAATGTAGTCTATTTCAGAATAACAGAATAGTATACTCTGAGTTGTCGTTATGTTAGGTCCTGATCTGACTATGACATATGGCTGTGGGTTACAATAGTTCATTTAGCAGACAAGATTTGCTTAGAATTCCGTAGCATTATTTTATAGTATAAGAAAACAATTGAACATAGCTGAATAAAATAGAAAGGATATTTTCTCCAAATGATTACAGAGGGAGTGCGCACATGCGTCTATTCTGTGTTGAGTAGTTAACAAAGAAACAGTTCCTCCTACATGCTTAATTTAGAGTTATTTATGCAACTTTAGTTGTTCTACAAACGTTGGGCTATATATTTCGATGTTTAATACAATCTAAGGCTGAATGATGCGACTGATTTGAAAAAAAGTTGCATGAAATTGGGTCCTTCTCACAGGCATCTCAGCTCTGAATTAGGCTACAAGTGAAGACCGACACATCGGGGATGCAACTGCTTCCTTCTTATTGAATTCCGAGGCGCATATTGAAGATGTTAGAAATGTCCATATTTCATCAGCCAACAAGATGAGTAGGCCTAACAAACCGCAAAAACACTAGCCTATGTCAATCTACTATACAAAAGTTGATCTATTCTATTGATCTATTCTATTGACAACAGCAACAGATCAGAACGTTTAGCTTAATGTTGATAAACTATTAGGCTATTTCTTCACAGTATAAACGCAGAACTGTACACACTGCAGTAAACCTAATAGAATGAATGTTCCAAAATGCAATCAATTAGCGGGAAAATACTGTTCTCAAAAGTGACTGCAAATGCAATTATGCATGTAATGCTTTATTATAAAGGTGAATTTTTATGATGAAAATGATTCAGCATTTCTTAAAAACTAAATATACAGGTTTAAAAAAATATACTTCTGTGTATTGATCTTAAGAAAGGCATTGATGTTCATGGTTAGGTACATTTGTGCAACGAATGGGCTTTTTTTGCGAATGCGCTTTTGTTAAATCATCACCCGCGAAGTTGAAGTAGGCTGTGATTCAATGATAAATTAACAGGCACCGCATCGATTATATGCAACGCAGGACAAGCTAGTTAACTACACATGGTTGATGATATAACTAGGTTAACTAGTAATTATGTGAAGATTGATTGTTTTTTTTATAAGATATGTTTAATGCTAGCTAGCAACATACCTTTGCTCCTTGCAGGTACAAGGTCCTTTTGACGCTGCACTCACGTAACAAGTGGTCAGCCTGCCACGCAGTTTCCTCGTGGATTGCAATTTAATTAGCCATAATCGGTGTCCAAAAAGGCTGATTACAGATTATGAAAACTTGAAATCGGCCTTAATTAATCGTCCATAGCGAATGTTTAATTTTCTGACAGGTAGGCTATACTCCTGTTGTAAAGTGAAGCAATGTGCTGAATATTAGGAAAGTTGAGAAATAAATATAGTAGGCCTAGTCTATAGGAAGCTAATGGGATCCTCCTCTTTTTAATAGAGGCCATCAAAACTCAAAGTTTTCTCACACCGTTGCATAGCCTATAGAAATGTTGCGCAACATGAGCTCATCGATAACATTTGCATTGACAATAGTGCTGAGTACCAGGCCGTCAGCAGCATCAAAGTGCAGTTTTGGATGAGCCTAGTTACCGTGACTACACGGTCATGTGGATATTGACTGCAGTCATGACTTGTGACCGCCAGTAATACAGTCACCATAACAGCACTACTCCTGACTTCATGTGCTGCTGCTGTAGGGAGGGGGTGTTGCCTAGAAAACCAAAGACTTGTTTGCTACAACAACTTGCTTGTTTCAGCAAGGAGAAACAACGTTTCATCACGTTGTAAAGAGTCCATGTTACTACGGAAACAGACTCAACCGCACGAACCGCACGGCCTTCCCGTCGTCAGTTAACTGTTCGTTCCACCAAAAAAAAAAACGGTTATGACGGTTATTTTATCATGACGGTTATTTTATCATGACGGACCTCATCCTTAAACGTCGGTTACATAGTTATACGGTAACTGTGCCAGCCACATCCCTGGGTCTCTACTCCAGGTCCAGATATATTTTCCAGGCTGTGCTTTGAACAGCAATACAATATGGGGTCAACACACTCCCTCTGTCTGCCCAACTATTCCTGACATTTGTCCAGGTTGGTTGGAGAAGTATGTGCAGAATGTTGTGGTCGACAAACACCAATGACTTCTAATAGTTTTCCTACAGTTGTACTGTAGTATACTGTAGATCTCTGTAGTATACTGTCAGTCTTTGTGGTATACTGTAGGTCTCTAGTATACTGTAGGTCTCTGTGGTATACTGTCAGTCTCTGTGGTATACTGTCAGTCTTTGTGGTATACTGTAGGTCTCTGTAGTATACTGTAGGTCTCTGTAGTATACTGTAGGTCTCTAGTATACTGTAGGTCTCTAGTATACTGTAGGTCTCTGTGGTATACTGTAGGTCTCTGTAGTATCCTGTAGGTCTCTGTAGTACACTAGGTCTTTGTAGTATACTGTAGGTCTTTGTAGTATACTGTAGGTCTCTGTGGTATACTGTGGGTCTCTGTGGTATACTGTGGGTCTCTGTGGTATACTGTAGGTCTCTGTGGTATACTGTAGGTCTCTAGTATACTGTAGGTCTCTGTAGTATACTGTAGGTCTCTGCTAAATCCTGTAGGTATCTGGTATACTGTAGGTCGCTGTGGTATACTGTAGATCTCTGTAGTATACTGTAGATCTCTGTAGTATACTGTCAGTCTTTGTGGTATACTGTAGGTCTCTAGTATACTGTAGGTGTCTGTGGTATACTGTAGGTGTCTGTAGTATACTGTAGGTATCTGTAGTATACTGTCAGTCTCTGTGGTATACTGTAGGTCTCTGTGGTATACTGTAGATCTCTGTAGTATACTGTCAGTCTTTGTGGTATACTGTAGGTCTCTAGTATACTGTAGGTGTCTGTGGTATACTGTAGGTGTCTGTAGTATACTGTAGGTCTCTGTAGTATACTGTCAGTCTCTGTGGTATACTGTAGGTCTCTGTGGTATACTGTAGATCTCTGTAGTATACTGTCAGTCTTTGTGGTATACTGTCAGTCTTTGTAGTATACTGTTGGTCTCTAGTATACTGTTGTTCTCTGTGTTATACTGTAGGTCTCTGTAGTATACTGTATGTCTCTGTGGTTTATTGTAGGTCTCTAGTATACTGTAGGTCTCTAGTATACTGTAGGTCTCTGTAGTATACTGTAGGTCTCTGTAGTATACTGTAGGTTTCTGTAGTACACTGTAGGTCTCTAGTATACTGTAGGTCTCTAGTATACTGTAGGTCTCTAGTATAATGTAGGTCTCTGTAGTATACTGTATGTCTCTGTAGTATTTCTGTAGGTCTCTAGTATACTGTAGGTTTCTGTAGTATCATGTAGTATCATGTATGTCTCTGTAGTATACTGTAGGTCTCTGTGGTATACTGTAGTATCCTGTAGTATACTATTGGTCTCTGTGGTATACTGTATGTCTCTGTGGTATATTGTAGGTCTCTAGTATACTGTATGTCTCTGTAGTATACTGTAGGGCTCTAGTATAATGTAGGTCTCTGTAGTATACTATAGGTCTCTGTAGTATACTGTAGGTCTGTAGTACACTGTAGGTGTCTGTAGTACACTGTAGCTATCTCTAGTATACTGTAGGTCTCTATTATACTGTAGGTTTCTGTAGTATACTGTAGGTCTCTGTAGTATACTGTAGGTCTCTGTGGTATACTGTAGGTCTCTGTGGTATACTGCAGGTCTCTGTAGTACACTGTAGGTATCTCTAGTATACTGTAGGTCTCTATTATACTGTATGCCTCTGTAGTATACTGTATGTCTCTAGTATACTGTAGGGCTGTAGTACACTGTAGGTATCTCTAGTATACTGTAGGTCTCTATTATACTGTAGGTCTCTAGTATACTGTAGGTCTCTAGTATACTGTAGGTCTGTAGTACACTGTAGGTATCTGTAGTATACTGTAGGTATCTGTAGTATACTGTAGGTCTCTAGTATACTGTAGGTCTCTAGTATACTGTAGGTCTCTGTAGTATACTGTAGGTCTCTGTAGTATACTGTAGGTCTCTAGTATACTGTAGGTCTGTAGTACACTGTAGGTATCTGTAGTATACTGTAGGTATCTGTAGTACACTGTAGGTCTCTGTAGTATACTGTAGGTCTCTGTAGTATACTGTAGGTCTCTGTAGTATACTGTAGGTCTCTAGTATACTGTAGGTCTCTGTAGTATACTGTAGGTCTCTGTAGTATACTGTAGGTATCTCTAGTATACTGTAGGTCTCTAGTATACTGTAGGTATCTCTAGTATACTGTAGGTCTGTAGTATACTGTAGGTCTCTGTAGTATACTGTAGGTCTCTGTGGTATACTGTAGGTCTCTGTGGTATACTGTAGGTCTGTAGTATACTGTAGGTATCTCTAGTATACTGTAGGTCTGTAGTATACTGTAGGTATCTCTAGTATACTGTAGGTCTGTAGTATACTGTAGGTATCTCTAGTATACTGTAGGTATCTCTAGTATACTGTAGGTATCTCTAGTATACTGTAGGTATCTGTAGGACACTGTAGGTCTCTTTTGACCCGTAGAAAAATAATTGCTTGCCTTGACACACTCTGTCTTAATAGACCAGCATTTCCTCCACTCCACAGGTTGTGCTACTGCTATTCTATGCATTTTGGAGATTTGACATGAGTGTTAAAACGAGGATACATACACTGTTGCACTTCCTATCCTGCTATCCCATATCCTGAAACTCAATAGAGCCCTCCCATCGGAAACAGTAGTGGCTTGATTGTAAATAAACAGAGATAAATAAACAGAGATGGTCAACAAACAGACTGGTCAACAACACCAGAGTCCAGCCCTTGCTCTCTCGCTCCTCATTCCACTGTGTGCCATCCATCCACCCATCCCACAGAAGAGAGGAGCAAGACTCTCATTTCCTGACATTTTACTGGGCCACATAAGGGGGATAGGGGGGGTAAAGAAGTAAACCAGTGTTTGCTCTGGTTTATGCAGAAATTAGCCATATAACATATTGGTAAAATTATTTGTTATATATAAAAAAAAAATATATATATATATATATATATATATATATATATATTTTTTTTAAATATATATATATATATGGTCCAATATGTTCAAATAATTTTACCAAATAATTTTACCAATATGTTATATGCATGGTCCATATTATCAGGTATGCTATCAGCAATATCACCTGTAGCCAAGCGATGCAGCATATTGGCTATAAATACATGGGTTGAAGCAAGAGGTTGTCTATCTGCATGTAATCCCATTGGGCTAGTCATAAGTAGAGTCCTGCATCAGGTCAGATACCCATGGGTGAGCTGCAAAAAAACAAACAGCTGGCGGGTGGAATGAAAACATTTTTTCGCGGTTCAGAACAATTACATTGCCGGTCGGAAAAAATAAATAATAATAAAATCCAGATAATGCAGTTTTTAAATACCCAGGAACTTGTTGTGTTGCGAATTCCATTCTGTTCGCAGCAAGGCAGACATAAGGCTACCAGCCACGCAGACCTATTTGTGCCTTGAGGAATATTTATTTCTCTGGCTTAGAACAAGCCGACTAGGTAAATAGATAAAGTATACTACTATGGGGTTGTCAGATTTTTCTATTCATTAAGCTATTCGTAATTGTTCCATATGTATTTTACGTGGCGGAAACACTGTAATAAACCATTGCCGTTTTTCAAGATTTGATGGCACTTATGTGTTTTTCTAGAGTAGATCAAAGTAGTATTTTTGTAGGCTGATTTGAATCATCTGGAAATCCTTGACATTAGTCTAGCTACAGTTATGCTTAGTCATGAGTACAGTGTACTACGTTTAACCAGGGCCCATATGGCTTCCTGTTTACTATACAGTGTACTACGTTTAACCAGGGCCCATATGGCTTCCTGTTTACTATACAGTGTACTACGTTTAACCAGGGCCCATATGGCTTCCTGTTTACTATACAGTATACTACGTTTAACCAGGGCCCATATGGCTTCCTGTTTACTATACAGTGTAGTACGTTTAACCAGGGCCCATATGGCTTCCTGTTTACTATACAGTGTAGTACGTTTAACCAGGGCCCATATGGCTTCCTGTTTACTATACAGTGTAGTACGTTTAACCAGGGCCCATATGGCTTCCTGTTTACTATACAGTGTAGTACGTTTAACCAGGGCCCATATGGCTTCCTGTTTATTATACAGTATACTACGTTTAACCAGGGCCCATATGGCTTCCTGTTTACTATACAGTGTACTACGTTTAACCAGGGCCCATATGGCTTCCTGTTTACTATACAGTGTACTACGTTTAACCAGGGCCCATATGACTTCCTGTTTACTATACTACGTTTAACCAGGGCCCATATGGCTTCCTGTTTACTATACAGTATACTACGTTTAACCAGGGCCCATATGGCTTCCTGTTTACTATACAGTATACTACGTTTAACCAGGGCCCATATGGCTTCCTGTTTACTATACAGTGTACTACGTCTAACCAGGGCCCATATGGCTTCCTGTTTACTATACAGTAAAGAGGATACTTGAGACCTGTACTGTATGTGTCCGGAATCAGAGTCTATCTTTAGCTAGCTGCCTGGCTGGCTTCTCAGAACTTCTGTTCCACTGGAAGGCAAAGACCACCCAGCCCCAGCCTCACTGTCATGCTGCCTGTCTGTCTGTGGATCAGGGGTGAGTCTGACTGTAATGCTGTCTGGATCAGGGGTGAGTCTGACTGATGCTGCCTTTCTGCCTGGTTTAGGGGTGTCTGACTGTCATGCTGTCTGTCTGTGGATCAGGGGTGAGTCTCACTGTCATGCTGCCTTTCTGCCTGGTTTAGGGGTGAGTCTGACTGTAATGCTGTCTGGATCAGGGGTGAGTCTGACCGTCATGCTGTCTGTCTGTGGATCAGGGGTGAGTCTCACTGTCATGCTGCCTTTCTGCCTGGTTTAGAGGTGAGTCTGACTAATGCTGTCTGGATCAGGGGTGAGTCTGACTGTCATGCTGTCTGTCTGTGGATCAGGGGTGAGTCTCACTGTCATGCTGTCTGTCTGTCTGGATTAGGGGTGAGTCTCACTGTCTTGCTGTCTGTCTGTCTGAATCAGGGGTGAGTCTCACTCATGCTGTCTGGATCAGTGGAGAGTGTATCCCTGGGTAGGGCTTTGACGATCATGGTACTTTGTCAGTCGGTGATTGTTAAGCAAAAACTGCCATTCTCATGGTATTGACCGTTAATTAACATAAACACATTCATCATCTCCTGGCGTTCATGCATAGCCTACAACCTACTGATGTAGACCTTTGGAACATCTACATTTTAAAAAGTCTAATAAATCCATGTAATATAGCCTACACCCTCACAATAAATCCATAATTTATTTTAGACTGGTCTAAAGAAACATGATATTAAGAAAATGTAGTCTATTTCAGAATAACAGAATAGTATACTCTGAGTTGTCGTTATGTTAGGTCCTGATCTGACTATGACATATGGCTGTGGGTTACAATAGTTCATTTAGCAGACAAGATTTGCTTAGAATTCCGTAGCATTATTTTATAGTATAAGAAAACAATTGAACATAGCTGAATAAAATAGAAAGGATATTTTCTCCAAATGATTACAGAGGGAGTGCGCACATGCGTCTATTCTGTGTTGAGTAGTTAACAAAGAAACAGTTCCTCCTACATGCTTAATTTAGAGTTATTTATGCAACTTTAGTTGTTCTACAAACGTTGGGCTATATATTTCGATGTTTAATACAATCTAAGGCTGAATGATGCGACTGATTTGAAAAAAAGTTGCATGAAATTGGGTCCTTCTCACAGGCATCTCAGCTCTGAATTAGGCTACAAGTGAAGACCGACACATCGGGGATGCAACTGCTTCCTTCTTATTGAATTCCGAGGCGCATATTGAAGATGTTAGAAATGTCCATATTTCATCAGCCAACAAGATGAGTAGGCCTAACAAACCGCAAAAACACTAGCCTATGTCAATCTACTATACAAAAGTTGATCTATTCTATTGATCTATTCTATTGACAACAGCAACAGATCAGAACGTTTAGCTTAATGTTGATAAACTATTAGGCTATTTCTTCACAGTATAAACGCAGAACTGTACACACTGCAGTAAACCTAATAGAATGAATGTTCCAAAATGCAATCAATTAGCGGGAAAATACTGTTCTCAAAAGTGACTGCAAATGCAATTATGCATGTAATGCTTTATTATAAAGGTGAATTTTTATGATGAAAATGATTCAGCATTTCTTAAAAACTAAATATACAGGTTTAAAAAAATATACTTCTGTGTATTGATCTTAAGAAAGGCATTGATGTTCATGGTTAGGTACATTTGTGCAACGAATGGGCTTTTTTTGCGAATGCGCTTTTGTTAAATCATCACCCGCGAAGTTGAAGTAGGCTGTGATTCAATGATAAATTAACAGGCACCGCATCGATTATATGCAACGCAGGACAAGCTAGTTAACTACACATGGTTGATGATATAACTAGGTTAACTAGTAATTATGTGAAGATTGATTGTTTTTTTTATAAGATATGTTTAATGCTAGCTAGCAACATACCTTTGCTCCTTGCAGGTACAAGGTCCTTTTGACGCTGCACTCACGTAACAAGTGGTCAGCCTGCCACGCAGTTTCCTCGTGGATTGCAATTTAATTAGCCATAATCGGTGTCCAAAAAGGCTGATTACAGATTATGAAAACTTGAAATCGGCCTTAATTAATCGTCCATAGCGAATGTTTAATTTTCTGACAGGTAGGCTATACTCCTGTTGTAAAGTGAAGCAATGTGCTGAATATTAGGAAAGTTGAGAAATAAATATAGTAGGCCTAGTCTATAGGAAGCTAATGGGATCCTCCTCTTTTTAATAGAGGCCATCAAAACTCAAAGTTTTCTCACACCGTTGCATAGCCTATAGAAATGTTGCGCAACATGAGCTCATCGATAACATTTGCATTGACAATAGTGCTGAGTACCAGGCCGTCAGCAGCATCAAAGTGCAGTTTTGGATGAGCCTAGTTACCGTGACTACACGGTCATGTGGATATTGACTGCAGTCATGACTTGTGACCGCCAGTAATACAGTCACCATAACAGCACTACTCCTGACTTCATGTGCTGCTGCTGTAGGGAGGGGGTGTTGCCTAGAAAACCAAAGACTTGTTTGCTACAACAACTTGCTTGTTTCAGCAAGGAGAAACAACGTTTCATCACGTTGTAAAGAGTCCATGTTACTACGGAAACAGACTCAACCGCACGAACCGCACGGCCTTCCCGTCGTCAGTTAACTGTTCGTTCCACCAAAAATAAAAACGGTTATGACGGTTATTTTATCATGACGGTTATTTTATCATGACGGACCTCATCCTTAAACGTCGGTTACATAGTTATACGGTAACTGTGCCAGCCACATCCCTGGGTCTCTACTCCAGGTCCAGATATATTTTCCAGGCTGTGCTTTGAACAGCAATACAATATGGGGTCAACACACTCCCTCTGTCTGCCCAACTATTCCTGACATTTGTCCAGGTTGGTTGGAGAAGTATGTGCAGAATGTTGTGGTCGACAAACACCAATGACTTCTAATAGTTTTCCTACAGTTGTACTGTAGTATACTGTAGGTCTCTGTAGTATACTGTCAGTCTTTGTGGTATACTGTAGGTCTCTAGTATACTGTAGGTCTCTGTGGTATACTGTCAGTCTCTGTGGTATACTGTCAGTCTTTGTGGTATACTGTAGGTCTCTGTAGTATACTGTAGGTCTCTAGTATACTGTAGGTCTCTAGTATACTGTAGGTCTCTGTGGTATACTGTCAGTCTCTGTGGTATACTGTAGGTCTCTGTAGTATCCTGTAGGTCTCTGTAGTACACTAGGTCTTTGTAGTATACTGTAGGTCTTTGTAGTATACTGTAGGTCTCTGTGGTATACTGTGGGTCTCTGTGGTATACTGTAGGTCTCTGTGGTATACTGTAGGTCTCTGTAGTACACTGTAGGTCTCTAGTATACTGTAGGTCTCTGTAGTATACTGTAGGTCTCTGCTAAATCCTGTAGGTATCTGGTATACTGTAGGTCGCTGTGGTATACTGTAGATCTCTGTAGTATACTGTAGATCTCTGTAGTATACTGTCAGTCTTTGTGGTATACTGTAGGTCTCTAGTATACTGTAGGTGTCTGTGGTATACTGTAGGTGTCTGTAGTATACTGTAGGTATCTGTAGTATACTGTCAGTCTCTGTGGTATACTGTAGGTCTCTGTGGTATACTGTAGATCTCTGTAGTATACTGTCAGTCTTTGTGGTATACTGTAGGTCTCTAGTATACTGTAGGTGTCTGTGGTATACTGTAGGTGTCTGTAGTATACTGTAGGTCTCTGTAGTATACTGTCAGTCTCTGTGGTATACTGTAGGTCTCTGTGGTATACTGTAGATCTCTGTAGTATACTGTCAGTCTTTGTGGTATACTGTCAGTCTTTGTAGTATACTGTTGGTCTCTAGTATACTGTTGTTCTCTGTGTTATACTGTAGGTCTCTGTAGTATACTGTAGGTTTCTGTAGTACACTGTAGGTCTCTAGTATACTGTAGGTCTCTAGTATACTGTAGGTCTCTAGTATAATGTAGGTCTCTGTAGTATACTGTATGTCTCTGTAGTATTTCTGTAGGTCTCTAGTATACTGTAGGTTTCTGTAGTATCATGTAGTATCATGTAGTATGTCTCTGTAGTATACTGTAGGTCTCTGTGGTATACTGTAGTATCCTGTAGTATACTATTGGTCTCTGTGGTATACTGTATGTCTCTGTGGTATATTGTAGGTCTCTAGTATACTGTATGTCTCTGTAGTATACTGTAGGGCTCTAGTATAATGTAGGTCTCTGTAGTATACTATAGGTCTCTGTAGTATACTGTAGGTCTGTAGTACACTGTAGGTGTCTGTAGTACACTGTAGATATCTCTAGTATACTGTAGGTCTCTATTATACTGTAGGTTTCTGTAGTATACTGTAGGTCTCTGTAGTATACTGTAGGTCTCTGTGGTATACTGTAGGTCTCTGTGGTATACTGCAGGTCTCTGTAGTACACTGTAGGTATCTCTAGTATACTGTAGGTCTCTATTATACTGTATGCCTCTGTAGTATACTGTATGTCTCTAGTATACTGTAGGGCTGTAGTACACTGTAGGTATCTCTAGTATACTGTAGGTCTCTATTATACTGTAGGTCTCTAGTATACTGTAGGTCTCTAGTATACTGTAGGTCTGTAGTACACTGTAGGTATCTGTAGTATACTGTAGGTATCTGTAGTATACTGTAGGTCTCTAGTATACTGTAGGTCTCTAGTATACTGTAGGTCTCTGTAGTATACTGTAGGTCTCTGTAGTATACTGTAGGTCTCTAGTATACTGTAGGTCTGTAGTACACTGTAGGTATCTGTAGTATACTGTAGGTATCTGTAGTACACTGTAGGTCTCTGTAGTATACTGTAGGTCTCTAGTATACTGTAGGTCTCTGTAGTATACTGTAGGTCTCTGTAGTATACTGTAGGTCTCTAGTATACTGTAGGTCTCTGTAGTATACTGTAGGTATCTCTAGTATACTGTAGGTCTCTAGTATACTGTAGGTCTCTAGTATACTGTAGGTATCTCTAGTATACTGTAGGTCTGTAGTATACTGTAGGTCTCTGTAGTATACTGTAGGTCTCTGTGGTATACTGTAGGTCTCTGTGGTATACTGTAGGTCTGTAGTATACTGTAGGTATCTCTAGTATACTGTAGGTCTGTAGTATACTGTAGGTATCTCTAGTATACTGTAGGTCTGTAGTATACTGTAGGTATCTCTAGTATACTGTAGGTATCTCTAGTATACTGTAGGTATCTCTAGTATACTGTAGGTCTCTGTAGTATACTGTAGGTCTCTAGTATACTGTAGGTATCTCTAGTATACTGTAGGTATCTGTAGGACACTGTAGGTCTCTTTTGACCCGTAGAAAAATAATTGCTTGCCTTGACACACTCTGTCTTAATAGACCAGCATTTCCTCCACTCCACAGGTTGTGCTACTGCTATTCTATGCATTTTGGAGATTTGACATGAGTGTTAAAACGAGGATACATACACTGTTGCACTTCCTATCCTGCTATCCCATATCCTGAAACTCAATAGAGCCCTCCCATCGGAAACAGTAGTGGCTTGATTGTAAATAAACAGAGATAAATAAACAGAGATGGTCAACAAACAGACTGGTCAACAACACCAGAGTCCAGCCCTTGCTCTCTCGCTCCTCATTCCACTGTGTGCCATCCATCCACCCATCCCACAGAAGAGAGGAGCAAGACTCTCATTTCCTGACATTTTACTGGGCCACATAAGGGGGATAGGGGGGGTAAAGAAGTAAACCAGTGTTTGCTCTGGTTTATGCAGAAATTAGCCATATAACATATTGGTAAAATTATTTGTTATATATAAAAAAAAAATATATATATATATATATATATATATATATATATATATATTTTTTTTTTAAATATATATATATATATGGTCCAATATGTTCAAATAATTTTACCAAATAATTTTACCAATATGTTATATGCATGGTCCATATTATCAGGTATGCTATCAGCAATATCACCTGTAGCCAAGCGATGCAGCATATTGGCTATAAATACATGGGTTGAAGCAAGAGGTTGTCTATCTGCATGTAATCCCATTGGGCTAGTCATAAGTAGAGTCCTGCATCAGGTCAGATACCCATGGGTGAGCTGCAAAAAAACAAACAGCTGGCGGGTGGAATGAAAACATTTTTTCGCGGTTCAGAACAATTACATTGCCGGTCGGAAAAAATAAATAATAATAAAATCCAGATAATGCAGTTTTTAAATACCCAGGAACTTGTTGTGTTGCGAATTCCATTCTGTTCGCAGCAAGGCAGACATAAGGCTACCAGCCACGCAGACCTATTTGTGCCTTGAGGAATATTTATTTCTCTGGCTTAGAACAAGCCGACTAGGTAAATAGATAAAGTATACTACTATGGGGTTGTCAGATTTTTCTATTCATTAAGCTATTCGTAATTGTTCCATATGTATTTTACGTGGCGGAAACACTGTAATAAACCATTGCCGTTTTTCAAGATTTGATGGCACTTATGTGTTTTTCTAGAGTAGATCAAAGTAGTATTTTTGTAGGCTGATTTGAATCATCTGGAAATCCTTGACATTAGTCTAGCTACAGTTATGCTTAGTCATGAGTACAGTGTACTACGTTTAACCAGGGCCCATATGGCTTCCTGTTTACTATACAGTGTACTACGTTTAACCAGGGCCCATATGGCTTCCTGTTTACTATACAGTGTACTACGTTTAACCAGGGCCCATATGGCTTCCTGTTTACTATACAGTGTAGTACGTTTAACCAGGGCCCATATGGCTTCCTGTTTACTATACAGTGTAGTACGTTTAACCAGGGCCCATATGGCTTCCTGTTTACTATACAGTGTAGTACGTTTAACCAGGGCCCATATGGCTTCCTGTTTATTATACAGTATACTACGTTTAACCAGGGCCCATATGGCTTCCTGTTTACTATACAGTGTACTACGTTTAACCAGGGCCCATATGGCTTCCTGTTTACTATACAGTGTACTACGTTTAACCAGGGCCCATATGACTTCCTGTTTACTATACTACGTTTAACCAGGGCCCATATGGCTTCCTGTTTACTATACAGTATACTACGTTTAACCAGGGCCCATATGGCTTCCTGTTTACTATACAGTATACTACGTTTAACCAGGGCCCATATGGCTTCCTGTTTACTATACAGTGTACTACGTCTAACCAGGGCCCATATGGCTTCCTGTTTACTATACAGTGTACTACGTTTAACCAGGGCCCATATGGCTTCCTGTTTACTATACAGTGTACTACGTCTAACCAGGGCCCATATGGCTTCCTGTTTACTATACAGTGTACTACGTCTAACCAGGGCCCATATGGCTTCCTGTTTACTATACAGTATACTACGTTTAACCAGGGCCCATATGGCTTCCTGTTTACTATACAGTATACTACGTTTAACCAGGGCCCATATGGCTTCCTGTTTACTATACAGTATACTACGTTTAACCAGGGCCCATATGGCTAAAGTGAATACGGTGCCATTTGTGACTCATCTTGATCTTTAAAGGTCAATATAAATGAATGCTCGAGAGGCTGCCTGGTCTGCCTTACGTTTATCACAACTCTTTCATATCTGTCAGGCGCCAGCGCTGTAGCTGATTTGTACAATGTAACATGCCCTTATAGCCCAGCGGTAGGATGGGTATGAATAATCGGACATCTACACCCCCCCCCCTCTTGAAGACCATGTTTATTTGCTTTGACTCTATTGTTCCATTTGTACATGTACATTTGCAGGGCACGACAAAAAAAAGAAAACAAGGCAAGTATCACAGTTATTCTCCCTACATTCCATTTCCCCTCAGCGTCTCACTGTTGCGTTCCGACCGCTCCCTCTACACACGTGCACTAAGTTCGCACACAATGCCTACAGAAATTAATGACTATAAAAAGAATGGGACGGTGAGCTTAAAAAAATAATTGAACTGATACAGATACACAAGCTACCTTCCTTGCCAAATGATGACAATTTTATCACAAATTCAAAATAGACAATGAGCTGCGGTTTCGAAATGATTGCATCCGGTCTATTTTCTGCTTAAGCTACTTTGCAAACTGCTAGTGCTATGTATAATTGGTTTGCCTAGCTAGGCTAATCCCCCCCTAAACATAGACAGGTTCCACACTGAAAATATGCAAAAACATTAGTTTGATAATGACAAAGAGAGTGTTTTCATCAGAATCATTAAGCGTAGGTCTACTCACCAGATGGTTTGGCTGTAATTCATCACCATGCAGTGTTCAATATGGAGTAATTGTTCATCCAAAGAACAGGCAGAATAAACTAAATTGAACGTCTGTAGACCTATACTGAAAATAAGACCCGTTTTCAAATAATCAATCTGAGAATAACTGTTCCAGACGCACATCACTTCATACTGGCAACTTTTTAAAATTTCGAAAAATGTTTGATTCTGTGATGTTACATCATGTTTTTTTGCTATGAAATAGATGGCATGCTTGTGATAAGGGCTCAGGAAATAAGAGAGTCTTGTCTGGTAAATGAACAAAACAAGACTATGCCATTGCTCAGTCCTAGTCTCAAACAAGCAAGCACTTCTGCTTAGGTTACTGCCTTTTGAAGAGTGTGTTCCATGATATAATATAACCAGTTGATAGTACAGATTGTGTTCCATGATATAATATAACCAGTTGATAGTACAGATTGTGTTCCATGATATAATATAACCAGTTGATATTAGTGTGTTCCATGATATAATATAACCAGTTGATAGTACCGATTGTGCTCCATGATATAATATAACCAGTTGATATTACGGATTGTGTTCCATGATATAATATAACCAGTTGATATGACAGATTGTGTTCCATGATATAATATAACCAGTTGATAGTACAGATTGTGTTCCATGATATAATATAACCAGTTGATATTAGTGTGTTCCATGATATAATATAACCAGTTGATATGACAGATTGTGTTCCATGATATAATATATCCAGTTGATATTAGTGTGTTCCATGATATAATATAACCAGTTGATAGTACAGATTGTGTTCCATGATATAATATATCCAGTTGATATTACAGAGTGTGTTCCATGATATAATATAACCAGTTAATATGACAGATTGTGTTCCATGATATAATATAACCAGTTGATAGTACAGATTGTGTTCCATGATATAATATATCCAGTTGATATTAGTGTGTTCCATGATATAATATAACCAGTTGATAGTACAGATTGTGTTCCATGATATAATATAACCAGTTGATAGTACAGATTGTGTTCCATGATATAATATAACCAGTTGATAGTACAGATTGTGTTCCATGATATAATATAACCAGTTGATATTACGGATTGTGTTCCATGATATAATATAACCAGTTGATAGTACAGATTGTGTTCCATGATATAATATAACCAGTTGATATTAGTTTGTTCCATGATATAATATAACCAGTTGATATGACAGATTGTGTTCCATGATATAATATAACCAGTTGATATTAGTGTGTTACATTATATAATATAACCAGTTGATATTACAGATTGTGTTCCATGATATAATATAACCAGTTGATATTACAGAGTGTGTTCCATGATATAATATAACCAGTTGATAGTACAGATTGTGTCCCATGATATAATATAACCAGTTGATATTAGTGTGTTCCATGATATAATATAACCAGTTGATATTACGGATTGTGTTCCATGATATAATATAACCAGTTGATAGTACAGATTGTGTTCCATGATATAATATAACCAGTTGATATTAGTGTGTTCCATGATATAATATAACCAGTTGATATGACAGATTGTGTTCCATGATATAATATAACCAGTTGATATTAGTGTGTTACATTATATAATATAACCAGTTGATAGTACAGATTGTGTTCCATGATATGATATAACCAGTTGATATTAGTGTGTTCCATGATATAATATAACCAGTTGATAGTACAGATTGTGTTCCATGATATAATATAACCAGTTAATATGACAGATTGTGTTCCATGATATAATATAACCAGTTGATAGTACAGATTGTGTTCCATGATATAATATATCCAGTTGATATTAGTGTGTTCCATGATATAATATAACCAGTTGATAGTACAGATTGTGTTCCATGATATAATATAACCAGTTGATAGTACAGATTGTGTTCCATGATATAATATAACCAGTTGATATTACGGATTGTGTTCCATGATATAATATAACCAGTTGATATGACAGATTGTGTTCCATGATATAATATAACCAGTTGATAGTACAGATTGTGTTCCATGATATAATATAACCAGTTGATATTAGTGTGTTCCATGATATAATATAACCAGTTGATATGACAGATTGTGTTCCATGATATAATATAACCAGTTGATATTAGTGTGTTACATTATATAATATAACCAGTTGATATTACAGATTGTGTTCCATGATATAATATATCCAGTTGATATTACAGAGTGTGTTCCATGATATAATATAACCAGTTGATAGTACAGATTGTGTTCCATGATATAATATAACCAGTTGATATTAGTGTGTTCCATGATATAATATAACCAGTTGATATTACGGATTGTGTTCCATGATATAATATAACCAGTTGATAGTACAGATTGTGTTCCATGATATAATATAACCAGTTGATATTAGTGTGTTCCATGATATAATATAACCAGTTGATATGACAGATTGTGTTCCATGATATAATATAACCAGTTGATATTAGTGTGTTACATTATATAATATAACCAGTTGATAGTACAGATTGTGTTCCATGATATGATATAACCAGTTGATATTAGTGTGTTCCATGATATAATATAACCAGTTGATAGTACAGATTGTGTTCCATGATATAATATAACCAGTTGATATTACAGATTGTGTTCCATGATATAATATAACCAGTTGATATTACGGATTGTGTTCCATGATATAATATAACCAGTTGATATTATGTGGCCGTCCTCATGAGAACCTGTTTCATCATAGTGCTTGCGACTGCACTTGAAGAAACTTTAAAAGTTCTTGACATTTTCCGCATTGACTGACCTTCATATCTTAAAGTAATGATGGACTGTCGTTTCTCTTTGCTTATTTGACTGCACCTCACAGACTGCATCTCACAGAGTTCAAGTCATAGACCCATCTCAACATCAACTGTTCAGAAGAGACTGTTTGAATCAGGCCTTCATGGTCGAATTGCTGCAAAAAAAACTCTACTAAAGGACACCAATAAGAAAAAGAGATTTGTTTGGGCCAAGATATACAAGCAATGGACATTAGACCAGTGGGAATCTGTCCTTTGATGTGAGTCCAAATTTTTGATTTTTGGTTTCAACCGCCGTGTCTTAGTAGGTGAACGGATGATCTCCGCATGTGTGGTTCCCACCGTGAAGCATGGAGGAAGAGGTGTGATTGTGTGGGGGTGCTTTGTTGGTGACACTGTCAACTATTTATTTAGAATTTAAGGCACATGTAACCAGCATGGCTACAACAGCATTCTGCAGCGATACGCCATCCCATCTGGTTTGTGTTTTTAGTGGGACTGTCATTTGTTTTTCAACAGGACAATGACCTAAAACACCTCCAGGCTGTGTAAGGGCTATTTGACCAAGAAGGAGAGTGATGGAGTGCTGCATCAGATGACCTGGCCTCCACAATCAACTGACTAACACTTTTGCTTGGTTGCTACATGATTCCATATGTGTTATTTCATATTTTTGATGTCTTCGCTATTATTCTACAATGTAGAAAATAGTAAAAATAAAGAAAAACCCTTGAATGAGTAGGTGTGTCCAAATTTTTGTCTGGTACTGCAGATAAATGGGCAATATTTCTTCCAGTGCGGGCCTTGCCCTTGTGTTCTAAAAATTTATTTTGTTTTCATTCCGATTGCGCCCAAAAAAAAATAATAATGTGAAGTAAAAAAATTGGAAAATGGCCATCTTTACCCCATGGCTCTAAAAGGTTTGTAATTGGACAACAGATCCTCTCCTGGTTATAGGCCGACGTGCATTTCTTAGACGTGTTCACAATCACTTAAATCTGTTTCATAGGAAGCATGTTTCTATTTCCTCTGCATCTTCTCCCCCCATTCCACAGTTGGAGCGGTACAGACATTTCATTCTGTTGGCTAAGCAGTGAGCATCTAGCGGTGATGAAAGTCATATGGTGGCATCTAGGGGTGATAAGTCATATGGTGGCATCTAGGGGTGATAAGTCATATGGTGGCATCTAGGAGCGGTGTAAGTCATATGGTGGCAGCTGGGGGTGATAAGTCATATGGTGGCAGCTAGGGGTGATAAGTCATATGGTGGCATCTAGGAGCGGTGTAAGTCATATGGTGGCAGCTGGGGGTGATAAGTCATATGGTGGCAGCTAGGGGTAATGAAAGCCATATGGTGGCAGCTAGGAGCGGTGAAAGTCATATGGTGGCAGCTAGGGGTGATAAGTCATATGGTGGCAGCTAGGGGTGATAAGTCATATGGTGGCAGCTAGGGGTGATAAGTCATATGGTGGCAGCTAGGGGTGATAAGTCATATGGTGGCAGCTAGGGGTGATAAGTCATATGGTGGCATCTAGGGGTGATAAGTCATATGGTGGCAGCCAGGGGTGATAAGTCATATGGTGGCAGCTAGGAGCGGTGAAAGTCATATGATGAAAGTCATGGTGGCAGCTAGGAGTGATAAGTCATATGGTGGCAGCTAGGGGTGATAAGTCAATAGGTGGCAGCTAGGGGTGATAAGTCATATGGTGGCAGCTAGGAGCGGTGAAAGTCATATGGTGGCAGCTAGGAAGGTGAAAGTCATATGGTGGCAGCTAGGGGTGATGAAAGTCATATGGTGGCAGCTAGGAAGGTGAAAATCATATGGTGGCAGCTAGGAGCGGTGAAAGCCATATGGTGGCAGCTAGGAGCTGTGAAAGTCATATGGTGGCAGCTAGGAGCTGTGAAAGTCATATGGTGGCAGCTAAGGGTGATAAGTCATATGGTGGCAGCTAGAGGTGATAAGTCATATGGTGGCAGCTAGGAGCTGTGAAAGTCATATGGTGGCAGCTAGGAGCTATGAAAGTTATATGGTGGCAGCTAGGAGCTGTGAAAGTCATATGGTGGCAGCTAAGGGTGATAAGTCATATGGTGGCAGCTAGGAGCTGTGAAAGTCATATGGTGGCAGCTAGGAGCTGTGAAAGTCATATGGTGGCAGCTAAGGGTGATAAGTCATATGGTGGCAGCTAGGGGTGATAAGTCATATGGTGGCAGCTAGAGGTGATAAGTTAAATGGTGGCATCTAGGAGCGGTGAAAGTCATATGGTGGCAGCTAAGGGTGATAAGTTAAATGGTGGCAGCTAGGGGTGATAAGTCATATGGTGGCAGCTAGGAGCTGTGAAAGTCATATGGTGGCAGCTAAGGGTGATAAGTCATGGTGGCAGCTAGGGGTGGTGAAAGTCATATGATGAAAGTCATATGGTGGCATCTAGGAGCGGTGAAAGTCATATGGTGGCAGCTAAGGGTGATAAGTCATATGGTGGCAGCTAAGGGTGATAAGTCATATGGTGGCAGCTAGGAGCGGTGAAAGTCATATGGTGATAGCTAGGAGCGGTGAAAGTCATATGGTGGAAGCTAGGGGTGATGAAAGTCATATGGTGGCAGAGCATATGGTACGCGATGCAGTGCGGCTGCTGTCTATGACATTCCAGCAGGTGTGAGGGAACATAAGGCAGCTCAGTGAGACTCAGTCATATCTGACCGCCGTACTGTCCTGCTTTTAATGTCAACCATTTATGGTACTGTTACTGGAGGCCCCTTTAGCTCTCTCTCTCTTGTCTCTCTTTTCATCTCTCTCTCACACACACCCCCAGTGTCAGAATCTCCCAGTTAATATCTATAACCCTGTGATATATATATTTATTTATTTAGCCAATAACATCGATTTGAGTCACGTTGCCGGCCAGGCACACTGTTGTGTAGGATTAAGAAATGGTCTCCGTAATTGGATGATTGGTGCTGGCCTGTCTGTCATGGTGTGTTGGAGTGCTGCTTGCTGATGGAATACTGAACATACAGTATCTTCATTTAGGGTTTGGCTCAGCATATGTTGAACACTGAAAGATGAATAGCACCTGAAGACCCAAACATATCGAGTGACAAATGCGTCTGGGTTTACATGTAGACTGGGTGTATTGAGAAACCTGGTTGAAGACTGTGGGTGTCTGGAGTCTGGAGTTTTATTGGCTGACGTGTTCTCTCATAGGTGTGTTTTCTGTCTGTGCAAGAAGATGTCTGAGAAAAATACTGCAACAAAATGAGGTATCCACTCCTATCCATACCACCAACACTTTGATCATTTATGATGTGTGATCCAATAGAGTATGACGGTATGAGTCATAATACCCATAAAACCTGGAGGTCAAACAGGTAATTTTTTTTTCCCATAGGGGATTTTAGAAACACTTAATATAAGGTCTGTGTTTCGTGTGCTGTGTTGCTGCCTCTCGCTGCGCCGGGTGCTGTGTTGTTGCCTCTCGCCGCGCCGGGTGCTGTGTTGTTGCCTCTCGCCGGGTGCTGTGTTGTTGCCTCTCGCCGGGTGCTGTGTTGTTGCCTCTCGCCTGGTATTGTGTTGTTGCCTCTCGCCGGGTGCTGTGTTGTTGCCTCTCGCCGGGTGCTGTGTTGTTGCCTCTCGCCTGGTATTGTGTTGTTGCCTCTCGCCGGGTGCTGTGTTGTTGCCTCTCGCCGGGTGCTGTGTTGTTGCCTCTCGCCGGGTGCTGTGTTGTTGCCTCTCGCCGGGTGCTGTGTTGTTGCCTCTCGCCGGGTGCTGTGTTGTTGCCTCTCGCCGGGTGCTGTGTTGTTGCCTCTCGGCGGGTGCTGTGTTGCTGTGTTGTTGCCTCTCGCCGGGTGCTGTGTTGTTGCCTCTCGGCGGGTGCTGTGTTGTTGCCTCTCGCCGGGTGCTGTGTTGTTGCCTCTCGCCGGGTGCTGTGTTGTTGCCTCTCGCCGGGTGCACTGTGCAGATTCGTGTTTGGTATCATCATTACTCAAACATGTATATTAATCTGTTCTATTCATGGATTTACTTTGAAGACTTTGACAGTGTTGAAGGGAAATGAACCATTTTAATATCATATTGTACTGTAATATTCAAATTATTTAGGTCATGTATTCCTTGAGGCTAGGGCTAATGTTATTTTGTTGATTTAAAAAAAGGTTAAAGGTTAGGGTTAAGGCAATGTTGACTATGGTGTTAGTAGGTACTTAGTAGATATTTGCTGAGATGGAATGCCCTTCTATATTCAACAGACCACTTCTCCACAGTAATGTTTCCTGTTATAATAAAGATATGCTCTGTTATATCAGTTTATTTTAGTTAGTCATGTTGCATTGGCCTCTGAACTAGTTGTTCAAACTCCAAAATCGAATCACTGTCTTCTCCAATAGACTCTGCTGATTCAAGCAGTAGTGTCACGTAATCTCTGTGTAAAACCTGCCAGTTACTATTGTTCTGTTTCTTTGTAGTCTCAGGGTAACATGTTTGGAATTTGAAACCAGTATGTGAGGGTTGGCTTGGTTTAGTTCTTCTATATTCTTCACCACATTTATATCGCCTTTCGCTCCAATAGACTCAGTGTAGAAAGTGCCGGGATGTCTTACAATGGAAGGAAATGACCTCATAGTTAATCATGGTTCTGTGTGACCATCCTCACAAACGGCAACTTATTCCCAAATGGCACTACTTTTGACACAGTAGGGAATAGGGTGCCATTTAGGATTCAGCCTATGACTGGACTGTGGTTTGAGCCGGGCCAGCATAGAGCCCCCTCAGGCTGGGTGACCTAGCCCCCCTACCCCCGTCCTCCCACACACACACACACATTGCCGCCCCTCGCTGATGCGTAGACTCTACCCTCACAAGGTCAGGGCCTGGGTGTCGGCCGGCTAGAGCCTTCTACAATGATGTATTGTAAGTGTTGGATAGGGGGAGGTTGGGGGATTCCCTGTGGAATCTATTGTCACTTCAGCAGCCCTGGATGATGAATGAGATGTTTATGCAGGGGTGTTATAGGGGCTATTTATGAAAACCGGACTAGGTTAAAGCTGGAATCCTTCATAGTGAAACATCCACGTCCGTTTGGGATATTACAAAAACAAAGAAGTTACTGCAAACAATCAAGACCCCCTCCTCCCCCCCACATCATTGCACAACCGATAGAAGTGAACAATGTGTACTGTGCGACGCTCGTCCGCAACAAAAGCAAGAAAGGTGGTGGAGCGGCCGGTGGCGCTGTTTCCCCCTACTGCAGATCTTTATAGTGGGGTTCTAATAGACCTGGCTAGATATAATCACAGTAGGCTGAAGGTGCTCCTAGACACTGATCTTGCGTCAGTTTAGCATTTTCCCAACTTATGGTTAAGGTTAGTATAGACGATTTAATTAGTCACATGCACAGGATTGTGGGAAGGGAATCTGATCCTAGATCTGTAGCTGAGCTATAAACAAGACAGAGTAGTAACGTACAAGCCAGTGTTAGTGGGTGTGTTGTGGCTCTAACCAACCACAGCAGAATGGCCCCTCTAGAACCTTGACCAACACTGGTGCCATCTGGCCTCCTTATTCTCCTCGGGGTCCAGGAGTCAATGGCCGGGCAGGAAGACAGGCTGTGTGTCTAGCCTTATTACATCCATCCTTACATGCTGACCAGACCGCTCGCGCCATCGTGCGCATGGTGATTTTGTCCACCCGCACCAGACACGATCAGGACACACAGGTTAAAATATGAAAATTAACAACGTCGCCTATGGGCACACACCCACCGTCGCTGGACCAGACAGGACTGGCAAAAAGTGCTCTTCACTGACGAGTTGCAGTTTTGTCTCACCAGGGGTGATGGTCAGATTCGCGTTTAGCGTCGAAGGAATGAGTGTTACACCGAGGCCTATACTCCGAAGCGGGATCGATTTGGAGGTGGAGGGTCTGTCATGGTCTGGGGCGGTGTGTCACAGCATCATCGTACTGAGCTTGTTGTCATTGCAGGCAATCTCAACGCTGTGCGTTACAGGGAAGACATCCTCCTCCCTCATGTGGTACCCTTCCTGCAGGCTCATCCTGACATGACCCTCCAGCATGACAGTGCCACCATGTACAGAACGAGCAGTATGGCTGTTATCCTGCAAGTCAGAAACGTCAGTGTTCTGCCATGGCCAGCGAAGAGCCCGGATCTCAATCCCATTAAGCACGTCTGGGACCTGTTGGATCGGAGGGTGAGGGCTAGAGCCATTTCCACCCCAGAAAGAGGGGGGAAGAGTGGGGTAACATCTCACAGCAAGAACTGGCAAGTCTGCTTAATTAATGCTTAATGCAGCTGGTGGCCACAGCAGATACTGACTGTTATTTTGATTTTGAAGTTTGTTCAGGGACACATTATTCAATTTCTGTTTGTCACATGTCTGTGGAACTTGTTCCGTTTATGTCTCAGTTGTTGCATCTTATGTTTATACAAATATTTACACATGTTAAGTTTTCTGAAAATAAACGCAGTTGAGAGGACGTTTCATTTTTTGCTGAGTTTGTGTACATTTATTTTGCAACGAGCGGTGTGGTCAGCATGTTAGAGTTCATTGTTATCATGACGGGCATCGCCTGCTCACCAGAGAGGCTGCAAGCTTCATGGCCATGTTTACTTACTGTCCACTATTACCCATATTTCCCGTGGACTGGCCTTATTACTGACTCCTCCTTAGACTATAAACGTGTGTGTCAGGATTTACGTTGGCTGGTAATAGCTGATAAATAAAATTGGCGCCGTGCCAATTGTCCAGGAGAAGAAACTATCCCATTGCTCTTTATTTTATTCATTGTTGGAAACATCAGTCAATGAAAATACATTTGACTGGTCATGTTAATCGGTCTATAGGTTAACTTGCATAATTTCATGGAATTAAATTGGCGTGTGTGTATAGTATATTTGTTATGTATGTTATCATTTGTACAGCGTACAGATACAGAACCTTTGAGTGGAAAATATGTCAAGACAGTCGAGAGAGCTGCTGCTAACAGCATCTTGTGGTGCTTTCAAGACAGCTGGGAACGAGGTTAAATCATGACGTTAGTGATCTTCAGGTCGGAAAGTCGGAGCTCAAGAAAGAGGCCCGAGTTGGATGACCGTTCAAAACTATTTTTCCCAGTCGGAGCTGTTCTTTTTCACAGTTTCCAGTTGTCTTGAATGCACTGAAGTCGGAAGTCCATTTGTTTTGAACGCAGCATCACACACCACTTTGCAACGAGCTGGAGGCAGAATGCATTTTGAAAACATATATTTAATTGTTTGAAACCTGGATGTTTTAATACATATGATGAGGCATGTCTTACCTTGCTTCAAAGTAGCCTATGAGATATCCCATCTTTCTACATTTCTAACGGATATTTCTATCTCTGTGACGTGAAACCGCTCGTACGTTCAGTACCCTTTTGCCAACAGTGTTTTCCTGCTAATTTCCTAATGAACATTCACGCGTAGCTTCCTGCCTTGTGTGCGTTGCTGTGCTTATAATGTGAAGAAATTATAGTTGATCAACATTATAAGCCAAACTTTCTGATCTGTAACATCAGACTAATTACTTTTTAAACATTTTTATTATTATTATTTAGTCTTGGCCTACTGGTTGTATGAATTTGGGATCTATCGTCCCACAACTGGCCCAGAGTGTTTGGAATAATCTATTTCTTTCTCGACGAGCTGATCAATAGAATAGGTAGCCTAAACTTTTTATTTATTTTTTACTATAGTTGACATAGTCTGGTGATTTTGCTGTTTGTTACTCATCTTGTGGGCTGAGGAAAAGTAAATGTAGACAATTATTCTAAGTTCAAAGTGCACATCAGAATTTGGTAAGAAGGACTGCACATCGTTGCATCCTCGACTTTCATGTTCATGTTCATATGAATTACCATATTCTAAATGTGATTTCTGTCATTCTGAGCACCGTGGGTGGACGCCCTAATCAGGTTAAGCACCTACTGCATATACAGTACCAGTCCAAAGTTTGGACATACCTACTTAAGGGTTTTTCTTTATTTTTACTATTTTCTACATTGTAGAATAATGATGACGTCAAAACTATATGAAATAACACATGGAATCATATAGTAACCAAAAAAGTATTAAACCAATCAAAATGTGTCATATTGTTGATTCATCAAAGTAGCCAGTCTTTGCCTTGATGACAGCTTTGCACACAATTGTCATTCTCTCAACCAGCTTCACCTGGAATGCTTTTCCAACAGTCATATGTTGAGCACTTGTTGGCTGCTTTTCCTTCACTCTGCGGTCCAACTCATCCCAAACCATCTCAATTGGGTTAAGTTCGGGTGATTGTGGAGGCCAGGTCATCTGATGCAGCAATTCATCATTCTCCGTTTTGGTCAAATAGCCCTTACACAGCCTGGGGGTGTGTTGGGTCATTGTTAGGGATGTGTACCGAAACCAGGTATTAAACGGGCCCCAGGGCAAAATTTCAGAAATTCAATCACCCATTTAAAGATTTTGCTACTTTTTGTTAAAGTTGCATTTACAATGAACCAACCCACTCCTCCCTCTAATACCGCTAGTCCAAGCCAAAGACCAGCCCACAGCCCTTTCACACTAGCAGCTAGTGGGAGGATGACTGAGGAGAGGGGGAATGAGTCCCACCTAGCCGTCACCAAGTTCATAGTGAAAGGCCTACACCCCTTTGCAACAGTGGAGTCCAAGGGCTTTGGGTAACAGTCTGTCAATGTGTATTGAGTTGTATTCATGTTTAGGATATAGTGGTATAAAAGGGTTGTATGTTAGTCCCATCACTCCACAATACACAACAACACAAACATTCAATAATGATAATTCAACACATGAAAACTATATAGTTTTTTACAGTAGGGAGATGAGCAAGGCACTCAACCCCAAATATACCCCTCCCTCCAGGAGTTACTTCCTACCTGGTATGGTGCAGAAAAGGTCAATGTGATCACTGAGCTGAAGGAGGTGCCAAAGCTGGCCATCACATCAGACGGGTGGACCAGCCTCTGTTAAGACCACTATCTCACTGTTACAGTGCCCTACACAAGCCAGGACAGTGTTAAACAGAAGGTCCTCCACACCAGGACAGTGTTAAACAGAAGGTCATCCACACCAGGACAGTGTTAAACAGAAGGTCATCCACACCAGGACAGTGTTAAACAGAAGGTCCTCCACACCAGGGCAGTGTAAAACAGAAGGTCATCCACACCAGGGCAGTGTACAACAGAAGGTCATCCACACCAGGACAGTCATCCACACCAGGACAGTGTTAAACAGAAGGTCATCCACACCAGGGCAGTGTTAAACAGAAGGTCATCCACACCAGGACAGTCATCCACACCAGGACAGTCATCCACACCAGGACAGTGTTAAACAGAAGGTCATCCACACTAGGGCAGTGTTAAACAGAAGGTCATCCACACCAGGGCAGTGTTAAACAGAAGGTCCTCCACACCAGGGCAGTCATCCACACCAGGGCAGTCATCCACACCAGGACAGTGTTAAACAGAAGGTCCTCCACACCAGGGCAGTCATCCACACCAGGGCAGTGTTAAACAGAAGGTCATCCACACCAGGACAGTGTTAAACAGAAGGTCATCCACACCAGGACAGTGTTAAACAGAAGGTCCTCCACACCAGGGCAGTCATCCACACCAGGACAGTGTTAAACAGACGGTCCTCCACACCAGGACAGTGTTAAACAGAAGGTCGTCCACACCAGGACAGTGTTAAACAGAAGGTCATCCACACCAGGGCAGTGTTAAACAGAAGGTCCTCCACACCAGGGCAGTCATCCACACCAGGACAGTGTTAAACAGACGGTCCTCCACACCAGGACAGTGTTAAACAGAAGGTCGTCCACACCAGGACAGTGTTAAACAGAAGGCCATCCACACCAGGGCAGTGTTAAACAGAAGGTCGTCCACACCAAAAATATAAAAAAGAATTGATAATACCGTTAAAGTACCAGATGGATAAGCAGTATCGGTAAAAGTAGTAATACTGTTAAAATCTTAACGATACCCATCCCTAGTCATTGTCCGGTTGGAAAACAAATGATAGTCCTACTAAAGGCAAACCAGATGGGATGGCATATCGCTGCAGAACGCTGTGGTAGCCATGCTGGTTAAGTGTGCCTTGAATTCTAAATAAATCACTGACAGTGTCACCAGCAAAGCACCACTTCTTGTTATTGGTGTCCTTTAGTAGTGGTTTCTTTGCAGCAATTTGACCATGAAGGCCTGATTCACACGGTCTCTTCTGAACAGTTGATGTTGAGATGTGTCTGTTACTTGAACTCTGAAGCATTTATTTGGGCTGTCATTTCTGAGGCTGGTAACTCTAATGAACGTATCCTCTGCAACAGATGTAACTATGGGTTTTCCTTTCCTGTGGCGGTCCTCATGAGAGCCAGTTTCATCATAGTGCTTGATGGTTTTTGCAACTGCACTTGAAGAAACTTTAAAAGTTCTTGAAATTTTCCAGATTGACTTACCTTCATTTCTTAAAGTAATGATGGACTGTTGTTTCTCTTTGCTTATTTGAGCTGTTCTTGCCATATTATGGACTTGGTCTTTTACCAAATAGGGCCATATTCTGTATACCCCCCTACCTTGTCACAACACAACTGATTGGCTCAAACGCATTAAGAAGGAAAGAAATTCCACAAATTCACTTTTAACAAGGAACACCTGTTAATTGAAATGCATTGCAGGTGACTACCTCATGAAGCTGGTTGAGAGAATGCCAAGAGTGTGCAAAGCTGTCATCAAGGCAAATGGTGGCTACTTTGAATCTCAAATATATACACTTTTTTTTGGTTACTACATGATTCCATATGTGTTATTTCATAGCTTTGATGTCACTATTATTATACAATGTAGAAAATAGTAAAAATAAAGAAAAACCCTGGAAGGAGTAGGTGTCCAAACTTTTGACTGGTACTGTAGGTCTGGTATACAGCGTCAGCCGCTGATTACGCTGCACTGAGTCCATGCAGGGCACAGTGTCAGCCACTGATTACGCTGCACTGAGTCCATGCAGGGCCCAGTGTCAGCTACTGGTTACCCTGCACTGAGTCCATGCAGGGCACAGTGTCAGCCACTGATTACACTGCACTGAGTCCATGCAGGGCACAGTGTCAGCCGCTGATTACGCTGCACTGAGTCCATGCAGGGTACAGTGTCAGCCACTGATTACGCTGCACTGAGTCCATGCAGGGCCCAGTGTCAGCCACTGATTACGCTGCACTGAGTCCATGCAGGGCCCAGTGTCAGCCACTGATTACGCTGCACTGAGTCCATGCAGGGCACAGTGTCAGCCACTGATTACACTGCACTGAGTCCATGCAGGGCCCAGTGTCAGCCCCTGATTACGCTGCACTGAGTCCATGGTTAAGCTGGTTAAGCTGCATTGAGTCACAGAAATGAGCAGAACAGAAACAATAGCCTAGCTCACATTCCGTGACCCCCATGTCTGTGCTCCCTGAGTCACTGTGGACTGAATGTGTCTGTCTACTGAAAAACACACCTGGGTTTTTTGCTCCATTTTTCGTGATAGATATAATTTTTAAAAGCTCAGTTAAGCTGGGTTAAATGCTCAGCAGTTATAAATGAATGGAAAAGTGGGGCCCTAGTCTCAATCCATTCAAGAGTTACAACACAGGTACTGTACAGTATTCTTGCCCACAACCTTACGAACAACACCCACTTTTCAGTTAGAAAAATATGATGGCAGTGGAGAGTGAGACTGACTCCACCACTGCCACAAACAGGGCTCTGTTCATTTACCAGGGAATAACTGCAAATTCCATCCTGGTCAAGCAAGGATGGGTTTATTTAATGCCTTCCTCTCTCTGCCAATTCCTAAAACAAAGGCGCTCATTGGAGTCTGCTAGGCTAATCAGATGATGTAAACTCTCTCGCTCTCTCAGATCTGGATATCAGCTAATGTTTTTCTGGAAAGGACTACCGAGTTCTCAGAAGGAGAAGAAAGGAGGGAGGAGGAGGAGAAGGGAGGAGATGATTTTAAAAGAAAATATTTGGAAAACAGCCATTGCCATGATGTCACAACTACAACAGGCTCAGGGTGAAATGTTCCTTGGTACAGATCTAGGATCAGCTTCCCCTCTCACAATCCTAACCTTTACCGTTATTGGGGGAAATGTATTAAAACTGACCCAAGATCAGCATCTGTACACACAACGGGAGCAGTGATGGAGGCCGTCAATGCTGCTTCTACCCCAGACAGACAAGTAATTTAGTCGCCTGTTAGATCCTGGGATAGATTTGTGCTGCAGAACTGCTTGCTAGGTTGTTGTGGTCACATGCAAGTTGTGTTAGTCAGAGAACACAGCAACAGCCTCTAATACTATGACAGGCTCATGGCATAGCCAGCGTGCCCCAGTGTTGACCCGCAGCAGTAGTAGTAGCAGGGGCATTCCTTTGGGTTCAGAGTGGCTCTCTGTCTGGACAGCCTCCCAACTGTCTGCCACAGTGTTCAGTCACATTCACTGGGGCTCTGGCTCTGTCTCCTGGTTGTGTGTGTTCCTCTCCCTCTCTGCCGTCTCCTGCCGAAGATTAAAAGATACCCTCAACCTTGGCCACTAGTGGGCGCCATGAACACACACACACAGACTGAGCTTTAATAGGAGATGAGCCATTGGCAGAGAGGCAGATTAGGGATCACTCCAATCAGAGAGGAAGATCAGGGATCACACCAATCAGAGAGGCAGATCAGGGATCTATCCAATCAGAGAGGGAGGGGTCTGTCTCCTTCAGTCATTCAGGCTGACAAGACGTTAGGCTGTCTGTCTGTCTCTCCTTCAGGCTGACAAGACGTTAGGCTGTCTGTCTCCTTCAGGCTGACAAGACGTTAGGCTGTCTGTCTCCTTCAGGCTGACAAGACGTTAGGCTGTCTCTCTCTCCTTCAGGCTGACAAGACGTTAGGCTGTCTGTCTGTCTCTCCTTCAGGCTGACAAGACGTTAGGCTTTCTGTCTGTCTCTCCTTCAGGCTGACAAGATGTTAGGCTGTCTGTCTGTCTCTCCTTCAGGCTGGCAAGATGTTAGGCTGTCTGTCTCTCTCCTTCAGGCTGGCAAGATGTTAGGCTGTCTGTCTGTCTCTCCTTCAGGCTGACAAGACGTTAGGCTGTCTGTCTGTCTCTCCTTCAGGCTGGCAAGATGTTAGGCTGTCTGTCTGTCTCTCCTTCTGGCTGACAAGACGTTAGACTGTATATATAGGAAGTAAACTCAGCAAAAAAAGAAACGTCCTCACTCTCAACTCCGATTATTTTCAGCAAACTTAACGTGTAAATATTTGTATGAACATAAGATTCAACAACTGAGACATAAACTGAACAAGTTCCACAGACAAGTGACAAACAGAAATGGAATAATGTGTCCCTGAACAAAGGGGGGTCAAAAGTAACAGTCAGTATCTGGTGTGGCCACCAGCTGCATTAAGTACTGCAGTGCATGTCCTCCTTATGGACTGCACCAGATTTGCCAGTTCTTGCTGTGAGATGTTACCCCACTCTTCCACCAAGGCACCTGCAAATTCCCGAACATTTCGGGGAAATGACCATAGCCCTCACCCTCCTATCCAACAGGTCCCAGACGTGCTCAATGGGATTGAGATCCGGGCTCTTCGCTGGCCAAGGCAGAACACTGACATTCCTGTCTTGCAGGAAATCATGCACAGAACGAGCAGTATGGCTGGTGGCATTGTCATGCTGGAGGGTCATGTCAGGATGAGCCTGCTGGAAGTGTACCACGTGGGAGGAGGATGTCTTCCCTGTAACGCACAGTGTTGATTGCCTGCAATGACAACAAGCTCAGTCCAATGATGCTGTGACACACCGCCCCAGACCATGACGGACCCTTCACCTCAAAATCAATCCCGCTTCAGAGTACAATCCTCGGTGTAACGCTCATTCCTTCGACGATAAATGCGAATCCAAGCGTCACCCCGGTGAGACAAAACCGCAACTCGTCAGTGAATACCACTTTTTGCCAGTCCTGTCTGGTCCAGTGACGGTGGGTTTGTACCCATAGGCGACGTTGTTGCCGGTGATGTCTGGTGAGGACCTGCCTTACAACAGGTCTAGAAGCCCTCAGTCCAGCCTCTCTCAGCCTATTGCGGACCGTCTGAGCACTGATGGACGGATTGTGCGTTCCTGGTGTAACTCAGTTGTTGCTGCCATCCTGTACCTGTCCCGCAGGTGTGATATTCGGATGTACCGATCCTGTGCATGTGTTGATACACGCGGTCTGCCACTGCGAGGATGATCAGCTGTCCGTCCTGTCTCCCTGTAGCGCTGTCTTAGGCGTCTCACAGTACGGACATTGCAATTTATTTCTGCAGTCCTCATGTCTCCTTGCCTAAGGCACATTCACACAGATGACCAGGGAGTCTGGGCATCTTTCTTTTGATGTTTTTCAGAGTCAGGCCTCTTTAGTGTCCTAGGTCATCTTCAAGTCCATGCTAGGTAAAGCTCCGCCTTATCTCAGTTCACTGTTCACGATGGCAACACCCACCCGTAGCACGCGCTCCAGCAGGTGTATCTCACTGATCATCCCTAAAGCCAACACCTCATTTGGCCGCCTTTTGTTCCAGTTCTCTGCTGCCTGTGACTGGCACGAATTGCAAAAATCGCTGAAGTTGGAGACTTTTATCTCCCTCACCAACTTCAAACATCTGCTATCTGAGCAGCTAACCGATCGCTGCAGCTGTACATAGTCTATCGGTAAATAGCCCACCCAATTTTACCTACCTCATCCCCATACTGTTTATATTTATTTACTTTTCTGCTCTTTTGCACACCAATATCTCTACCTGTACATAACCATCTGATCATTTATCACTCCAGTGTTAATCTGCAAAATTGTAATTATTCACCTACCTCCTCATGCCTTTTGCACACAATGTATATAGACTTTATTTTAAATTTAAAAAAAAAATTATACTGTGTTATTGACTTGTTAATTGTTTACTCCATGTGTAACTCTGTGTTGTCTGTTCACACTGCTATGCTTTATCTTGGCCAGGTCGCTGTTGCAAATGAGAACTTGTTCTCAACTAGCCTACCTGGTTAAATAAAGTATATGGAAGTATATGATGTTCAGACTGGTACTGTGTATAGGAAGTATATGATGTTCAGATTGGTACTGTGTATAGGAAGTATATTATGTTCAGACTGGTACTGTGTATAGGAAGTATATGATGTTCAGATTGGTACTGTGTATAGGAAGTATATGATGTTCAGACTGGTACTGTGTATAGGAAGTATATGATGTTCAGACTGGTACTGTGTATAGGAAGTATATGATGTTCAGACTGGTACTGTGTATAGGAAGTATATGATGTTCAGACTGGTACTGTGTATAGGAAGTAAATGATGTTCTGACTGGTACTGTGTATAGGAAGTATATGATGTTCTGACTGGTACTGTGTATAGGAAGTATATGATGTTCAGACTGGTACTGTGTATAGGAAGTATATGATGTTCTGACTGGTACTGTGTATAGGAAGTATATGATGTTCTGACTGGTACTGTGTATAGGAAGTATATGATGTTCAGACTGGTACTGTGTATAGGAAAGCAGTTTCCCATTCATTCCTCAAAGAGAGCTTTTGATCACACATCTTTGACTGCGTGTCTCCCTTTATGATATGATTTGAATGCAGACTGCGTGTCTCCCTTTATGATATGATTTGAATGCAGACTGCGTGTCTCCCTTTATGATATGATTTGAATGCAGACTGCGTGTCTCCCTTTATGATATGATTTGAATGCAGACTGCGTGTCTCCCTTTATGATATGATTTGAATGCAGACTGCGTGTCTCCCTTTATGATATGATTTGAATGCAGACTGCGTGTCTCCCTTTATGATATGATTTGAAGCTTATGCTGCCAGTGGAGGGAGAAAAGTTTCATTCTGAGACTTGCAACAAGCCATCATGATGCTTCTGCCTCCCTGTTTGACTTCCAAGGTAGCACCATTCACACAGCCGAGCACACACACACACACACACACACACACACACACACACACACACACACACACAGCTGAGCAGCCAGCGCTCTGTGCTCGTGGACTCTTTGCGTTTGAAGTGGGTGCATTGGAAGGTTTAGTCCCTGTCAGAAAGCAGCGTGAGTGTCTAACATCAAAGCTAGAGCCGCTTTCTCCGCTTAACACCAAACCCCTCTGCTGGCAGTGTGATAGTGGCGGGAGGGGAGGGGGAGGGGAGGGCGGGGGGGAGGGCGGGGAGGGAGGAGGGGAGGGAGGAGGGGAGGGCGGGGAGGGAGGAGGGTGGGGAGGGAGGAGGGGAGGGGAGGGGGGAGGAGGGGAGGGAGGGGGGGAGGGGAGAGGAGGGAGGGAGGATATGCTCCCTCTGATATCTGCATTCTCACTGGAGCATACTGAGGAGAACTAACTGTGTTTTATCTGTGGGGTTTTTAGGTAACCAATCATCATCACAAGTTCCCTAGAAAAAAAGGCTTTGCATTGCTTTTTATTATGAGCTGCAATTCTTAGCTGTTTTTTTTTCTCCAACCTTTATTTAACTAGGCAAGTCAGTTTAAGAACAAATTCTTATTTACATTGACGGTCTACCCTTGCAAAACCCTCCCCTAACCCGGACGACGCTGGGGCAATTGTGCGCCGCCCTATGGTACTCCCGATCACGGCCGGTTGTCGAACCAGGGTCTGTAGTGACGCCTCTATAGCACTGAGATGAAGTGCCTTAGACCGCAGCGCCACTCTGGAGCCTTGGAGGAGGAGTTTTTGCTGGTTTCCATTGTCTCACTTTTTTTTTTAGTATGAAATACTAGGAAAGCAGATGCAGGCGAGGGTATATTTGTTTTACGATGGGGTGAATGATGTCAGATGTGCCGTGTGGAGGTGTAAATGATTTTCCTCTGCTTACTTTAGAAACATTTCAACCATAGCACGCAAGGTTTGGGGGGGGGGGGGTAGATGTTTCCTGTCAAGCATTTCCAAATTTAATTTTGAGAGAGTACACAAGGTGGTCATGTATTGGCACGTCTCGTGGTTAATGGAGTAATGTTGTTTCCATTATGAGTTCTGTCATATTATCTGTTTGCTTGACCCAAAACAGTATCTTTTTTTCTGTCTTGGGCTGTTGTTTCATTGGACACATCTTGTCTGTATCCCAAATGGCAGCCTATGCTTGTCTGTATCCCAAATGGTAGCCTATTCCCTACATAGGGCACTACTTTTGACTGTAGACCTACGGGATATGCTTCTCTAAGTAACTATATTAAAATCAATAACCTTGACAGATAATGAAACCATTGGCTTTCATGGACTTAATTGAGGTTTTTCACAAAAATCTAAGCAGAAGAATCTTGTAGAAATTGCTTTAAATCTTTTACAGTAATGTTTCTAATTTATTCTGAATGTTAAACCACATTACGACTTGTTTGCCAGTGGAATACAGTCGGTAATCCGTCTTAGGCCATTTTGGAAGGGTGGGGCAGTTTCCCCACGGTTTCCATTGATGCACGTACATAGTTTGCTCAAAGGTCAGGAAGTAGGGATGTTAACGGTTAACCGTTAATGGATTAGCAGCCGGAAATCCATTTGACCGGTCATTGCTTATTGGTCTATAGGTTAATTAGCATACTTTTGTGGAATTAAGTTGGCGCTCGTGTATTTCTGTTAGTCGTCATTAGGATTGCACATTTTGGGGAATATTCTGAGGTGGAAACTTTCTGTGGGAATTAATGGGAATGTGGGAATTAACAGGCATATATGCAAATTAATATTAATACCATTTAAATGTAGATGTTTTTTTTTATTTGGATATATTTACCATATCATATGGAGACAGAAACATAAACCTTTTACCTCATAAGTATATATAATTGCAAATGATTACATCCTTCCAATAGAAATTAAAATAATAAATGTAGTTACGAATTGAACTTTAATTAAATGAGTTGACTCTTCACATGGGATGATTTCACTGAACAACAAAAGAAAGGGAATATTGAATGATCCCCATTGATCCATCACATCTCCCAAAAACGTTTTCAACATACATCTGTAAAATGAAACTAGAAACTAAAGCTTTGGGTGTCTTCCATGTCTTCTCCCTGGACCTCCTCAATGTCCACCTCTTGAACATAAGACTCTGAGGCCTCATCTTCACTGTCACTTTCCAACCTTGTTGAGGATGGCTCGTTGTCAGGCTCAAAAAGCCACAAATTTGCCTGGATGGCTGCTAATTTTTCAACCCTTGTATTGGTCAGCCTATTGTGTGCTTTGGTGTGTGTGTTCCCAAACAAGGACCAGTTGCGCTCTGAGCCGGCTGATGTTGGTGAGATTTGGAGGATGATGGAGGCAACAGGGGAAAGAGATCCTCAGATCCACAAAGTCTCTGGCTGATGAGATATGTTTGCACGACTGCAATGTTGTATCTCCATCCCAAAGCCCTTGCTTGGAAGTGTACTTCGCCAGACTGCCAAGAACCTTGCCCTCATCCAGGCCAAGGTGGCGAGACAAGTTAGTGATGACAAAATAGGCATTGTTGACCTCTTCACCAGACAGGATGCTCTTGTCAGCATACTTGGGGTCCAACATGTACACTGCAGTGTCTATGGGCTTCAGGCAGAAGTCTTCAGGCTTTTTGATACATTTCAGAACTGCAGTTTCCTCTGCTTAGAGCAACAGTGAAGTGGGCAGGGCAAGCAGAGTCTGAACATCAGACAGGATGGCATTGTTTCCCTCAATCAGTGCAATGGCTACTGCTATAGGTTTCAGGAGTTTCAGGCTGCTTACCACTCTCTCCCAAAATACATCATCCAGGAGGATCCTCTTGATGGGGCTGTCCATATCGGCAGACTGTGATATGGCCATTTCTTGGAGAGACTCCTTCCCATCCAGGTGACTGTCAAACATGATGACAACACCACCACAAAAGGATGTTTGTGGGCAGCTTCAATTTGGTACTCTTATTCTTCTCACTTTGCTTGGTGAGGTAAATTACTGCTATAACTTGATGACCCTTCACATACCTAACCATTTCCTTGGCTCTCTTGTAGAGTATATTGATTGTTTTCAGTGCAATGATGTCCTTGAGGAACAGAGTCGATGCATGAGCAGCACAGCCAATGGGTGTGATGTGAGGATAGGACTCCTCCACTTTAGGCCAAGCAGCCTTCATGTTCGCAGCATTGTTTGTCACCAGTGCAAATACCTTCTGTGGTCCAAGGTAATTGATGACTGCCTTCAGCTCATCTGCAATGTAGAGACCGGTGTGCCTGTTTTCCCTTGTGTCCGTGCTCTTGAATACTAGTTGAGGGGTGGAGATGATGTAGTTAATTATTCCTTGCCCACGAACATTCGACCACCCATCAGAGATGATTGCAATACAGTCTGCTTTCTCTATGATTTGCTTGACCTTCACTTGAACTCTGTTGAACTCATCCAGCAAATGAGTAGATAAAGCATGTCTGGTTGGAGGGGTGTATGCTGGGCGAAGAACATTCAGAAATCTCTTCCAATACACATTGCCTGTGAGCATCAGAGGTGGACCAGTTGTATACACAGCTCGAGCAATACATTCATCAGCATTTCTCTAACTTCGTTCCTCCATTGAGTCCAAAAAACTTCTGATTCCAGGAGGACCATGAGCTGTTGCTATCGATAAGGTGTCTGATTCATCATTTTCACCTCGAATAGAAGTAGAGGGACTTTTGCCAGAGGTTGCTTGTTGTGAGCACTGAGGGAACTTTATGCACTTGGCCAGATGATTCTGCATCTTTTTTTGCATTCTTCACATATTATTTGGCACAGTATTATACACAGCTTTTCCCTCTACATTAGCTGCAGTGCAATGTCAGATAGTGCCCGTGGCATTCTCCTGTAAAGATTAGAAAAAAGCGAGTAAAAAAAACAAATACAATTCCATGTACAGATGAATAGTTAAGCAGTTAGATTAAACAACTCCTTTGTAAGATAAATGTTTTAAAATGAAACATGTATGGAAACAGGTGAATTAACACTCCACAGTCAGCAGGCTCAAGCAAGCTAAAACCCACATGGTAGCAAAAACTAACTAGCAGAAATTGTTAACAAGTTGGAAATGATTTAAACACACTTTGCCGTAGGCTACTAGTTAATAGTTAAACAAAAAATAATGTATGTCATAAAATATATTCACCCCACCCAGTATTGTAATCAAAAGCAACCCTAGTCGTCATGCATTTTTAAGTATCACACGCACAGCATACAGAGCCAAGTTTGAGGAGTGGAATAGCCTACCATATGTCAGGCTACTGGAGTGAAGTCTGCTGTTGGAAGCCCTGTCATTGAGGAACAAATAGCAATTCTAAATGCGATCGCGTGTTAAAAACGTTGGAGGCCACAAAGAAATAAGAGCTTTTTCAAATGTCTTCATCTCAGCTCGTAAAGCGCGCCTCCCATTCGCCATTCAGATGCATAGGCTATAGCCTGCCTACCATTGACTATCAGCACATCACCCACCACTGAGCTTGGGCAGTATAATTGTTTGAAACCTGAACGTTTTACTCTACTTCAAATAAGGAGGCATGTCCTACCTCGATTCAAAGTAGCCTTTGTGAAAATCCATCCATAGAAACATATAGGCAATTATTATTAAATCCATTCCTCATACCATTAATCTGCATTTCTCTCCTGTTCTATTGGTTTTTATATCATCTTTCTTTCATTGTCCAGAAGCCAAAGGCACAATCCTAGTCATATAAGCAAGCCATCATGGTAGTTGCTATTAGATTAGAATTTTCATCTCTGTTCTATGAAACCGCTCACATTAGGTTTGCTGTTTAGAACTGTGCTTTCCCCTAATTGCATTTCGGTTTAATGTTTGAAAATGATGTTATATTTTATGCGTCATTACAGGAGTTTCATGTTCAATAATAGGTTATAGCATTTTGACTGTAAGACTGTAGGCTTGCTATTGTTGCATGTCTCCATTTAAGCTCTTAAAGAAACATTTCCGGTCCTTGTGTGCATGCATAGTATCAGAGAGGAAGAGGCGAAGCAAGAGGTATCACTCTCGCCGAAATAAGTCCAACGTGTTTATATGGGTTTATTTTGGGCCTAAGCTTGTCGCCTGTCTTTCCGCCTTTTGGACGACTCCCATTGTTAGGGCGGAAACATAAGCTTCTCGTCACTATATCTCTGATAGTATTTTCTGTTGGTTATGTCATTTTACTGTTTGGGAAATATGTAACAGTTTCTTGTCCAGTTAATTAGTCGCCAGCAAAATTGTCTGAAATTTGCACCCTCACCAGGAAGGCATTTTCCCCCAGCCAGCTCAGAGATAGAAGTCACAATCCAGCATGTGTCAGGTCTGCACACATGAACACGTCAGAGAGACGTTCTTTAGGTTAACTGATGATATGACTGGGTATCCAGACTCACTCGCACCCTGTTTCCAAATTCCATTGATTGATAGGTTTACTACACTCATTGTGTGCTCCCTCTCTGGCCTCCAGGTCACCAGGCTGTTCGTTATGGTGCACACCTGTCACGTGCGTGTCATCAGACTCACCTAGACTCCATTACCTCCCTGATTACCTTCCCTATATATGTCACTCCGTTTGTTTCCTTCCCCAGGCCTTCTGTTCCAGTGTCATATCTGTGTGTTGTTTGTGTTTCTTGTTTTGTATTTAGTTGCATTTGTCTATTATAACACTCACTCCCTGAACTTGCTTCCTGACTCTCAGTGCACTCGTTACACTCATGTAAAATGTCATTATTAATAATCACATTAACACAAGGACCACCATAGGCCAACGGCCACCAACGTTTGATTTTGTAAAAGTAAAAAATATACATACAAAAAAATCTGTCCTGCTCTTTCCCTGACTTTTAAAAAATGTTTTTATTTTACACCTCTTATTTGTCAGATTAAAATGAAAAAAATCACAAACAGAAGAGCCTTTGGACCTGTTTTTTTCACACATACTGTATTCCTAACTTAAAAACCTCTTAAAGGATCAGACCCTTTAAAAAAATAAAAATCACCTAAAATTACATACCCAAATCGAACTGTACTGTAGCTCAGGATCTGTGCAAGGTATGCATATACTTGATACCACTTTAAGTTTTTGGAAATGTGAAATTAGGAGAATATAACACATTAGATCTGGTAAAAGATAATACAAAGAAAAACTGTGTTTGAAATGCATCTTTGAAATGCAAGAGAAAGACCAAAATGTAATATTCCAGGTTAGGCGCAATTTAGATGTTGGCCACTAGATGGCAGCAGTGTATGTGCAAACTTTTAGACTGATTCAATGAACCATTGCTGTTCTGTTCAAAATGTTTTATCAAGACTGCCCAATATGCCTAATTGGTTTATTAATACATTTTCAAGTTCATAACTGTGCACTCTCCTCAAACAATGGCATGGTTTTCTTTCACTGTAATAGGAGAAATAATGACAAATGGATGAATGAGCAATAATTGTGCACCTTACTTCACAATTGAATTTAAATTAGGCCAAACTGAATGATGAGGGTGAAGAGGTTGATTTAATTTAGAACAACAATATTGTAAGAATGAGTTTGTTTTATGACTATTTATCAGTGTTGGAGCTCATGTTAATAATTTGACTGGGCACGATTGATACCATTCTCTTTGACAAAGCTGTTACAGGACCTTTATTTAACATGGCAAGTCAGTTAAGAAGAAAATCTTATTTAAAATGACGGCCTACTCCGGCCAAACCCAGACGACGCTGGGCCAATTGTGCACTGCCCTATGGGACTCCCAATCATGGCTGGATGTGATACAGCCTGGATTCGAACCAGGCATCTTGCACTGAGATGCAGTGCCTTAGACCACTGCGCCACTCGGGAGCCTATTACTAATCACATTTATTGTAAGGGAAACGAAAACATGCTATGTGTTGCAGTAGGCCTTTAGAATAATGCAAAACATATCCTTGACTCTATCCAACTTGATGAGCAGGAATTAGACGATGCCAGTCAGCCTGCACAGCCGGCCCATTGAAACTATACCAAAACTAATTTCACACATAAGAGTTAGCCTATAGACAAGATTACATTGACAATAATCTGATGAGTGACAATATTAGGGAAAGGAGCATCACTTTATCAAATCCTCCTTCAGAGTCACATGCAGGTAAAATCATTTAGATTTCTATATAGTATCAGAAAGATCACATTCTGCTGTTTCTATGACCTTTGTCAGCTCTATTTCCAAATGTAACTTTTTCCAAGAATAACCGTGCTGTCCATGCATTTAGCACATGATCACTTGTGCGGCAGCATTGCTCTGGCTACTAAGCAAAAAACTAGTAACATAATAAACTTAACATTTTAAATATGCTATTCTGTCATCCATGGATGAATGGGTGACAGAAACCGGAATCATGTATAAACTGATAATGGTGCATGTGACTTCAGTGAAATGAATGATGAGGAGGTTCATTGAATTTGATTGATCTGAATGATAAGGATGATTTGAATATTAGAACAATAGTGTAATTATGATAAAGAATTGTGGGCGGTATCACAACTCAGGATAAGACCCAGATGCAGACACAGGAGGTAGATGGTTTGGTTCTCAGAATATTTATTATCACAAAGGGTAAGGCAAAATGGCAGGTCGAAGGCAAGCAGAGGTTCATAATCCAAGGCAGAGTCAACAAGGGACAGAATGGCAGACAGACAGTCAGTGCAGGCAGAAAGGGAAGACTAAACACGGGAGACAAAGGGATGTTTTCCAAGAATAACCGTGCAAAGACAAAGGTTTAATCCTAGACACATGGAAAGTGGGATGTATACGGAGGGTACGGGGCAACAGAAGATGGAAAGTGGGATGTATACGGAGGGTACGGGGCAACAGAAGATGGAAAGCAGAGAGGCTAAGGACTTTAGAGATGGGAATGGACCAATTAAACAAGGTCAAAATTTAAAAGACTCCACCCGGAGGGGCAGATCACAGGTGGACAGCCATACCCTCTGCCCGGGGAGCTGGGATCCCCCTCTTCCAGGTACGCCAACAGCGGTGGACGAACATCTGGGCTGAGAGTATGCTGACCTCTTGCTCAGGGAAGAGCAGGGGTGGGTTACCCAAGGAACACTTGAAGCGTGAGAGTCCAGTGAAGGAGCTGGGAAGGGAGATACGGGCATACTCCACCCACACAAGTTGCTGGCTCCAGGTGGTGGGGTTGGCAGAGATGAGGCAGCTAAGAGTAGTCTCCAGGTCCTGATTGGCTTGCTCCGATTGGCTGTTGGACTGGGGATGAAACCCGGAGGACAGGATGGCCGATGACCAAATAAGGGTGCAGAATGCCTTCCAGAAGCTGGACAAGAACTGAGACACCCCGATTGGAGACCATGTCGACCAGAAGTCCATGGATCTGGAAGACGTGCTGGGCCGTCTCCTTGGCTGAAGGTTACTTGGGAAGGGGGAATGAAATGTGCAGCTTTGGAAAACCTATCCACCACAGTAAGGATGGTGGTGTTGCCATCTGACGGAGGGAGACCAGTGACAAAGTCCAGGGATATGTGGGACCAGGGGCAATGAGGAACAGGGAGTGGTTAAAGTAGGCCAGCCGGAGCTTGCCGCTGAGTCTTGTTCTGTGCGCAAACAGTGCAGGATTTTCTGCCCCTTCAAGCCAGTGCCTCCACTCCTCCAACGCCATCTTGACCACCAGAAGTTAGATTTCCCACATCATAGTTCCTCTCAGTGGAATTGAGACGATGGGAATGCGCAAGGATGCTGTTTTTGGTCCTGGCAAGAATGCTGGGACAGGACGGCCCCCACTCCAATGTCCGAAGCATCAACCTCCACCACAAACTGATGGGACAGGTCCGGATGGATTAGGATGAGGGCTGTCGTGAAACTGTGCTTCAGGTCCAGAAATGCCCCCGGTCAGCAGCTGGGGACAACATGAACAGAACCTTGGGAGAGGTGAGTGCAGAGAGGGGGGAGGCCAGGGTGCTGTATCCCCAAAATAAAGTGGCTGTAGAAATGAGCAAATCCCAGGAAACGTTGCAACAGCACTCTGGATGTGGGTTGGTGCCAATCCACCTCCGCTCTCACCTTGTCAGGATCCATCTGAATGTTCCCTGCAGCGATGATGTATATCAGAAAGGAGATAGTGGAATGATGGAACTCTCATTTCTCCGCTTTAACAAACAGCTTGTTCTCCAGAAGGCACTGGAGGACTTGTCGGACATGGAGAACATGCTCTTGAGCCGACCGGGAAAAGACAAGGATGTTGTCGAGATGGACAAACACAAACCAGTTCCACGTGTCACGATTGAACATCGTTGCACAGGGCCTGGAACACTGCGAGAGCATTGGTCAGACCAAACGTTATAACCAGGTACTCGTAGTGTCCGATAGCTGTGTTGAAGGCTGTCTTCCACTCGTCTCCTTCCCATATCCGAACCAGGTGATAGGAGGTCCAACTCCGAAAATATGGTTGCCCCCTGGAGACGCTTGAAAGCCGTGGAGAGGAGTGGTAGCAGGTAATGATTTTTTACCGTTATGTCATTGAGGCCTCAGTAGTCGATACACGGAGCAGGGTTTTGTTCTTTTCCACAAAGAACAACCCTGCGCCGGCTGCTAGAGAGTCCTCAATGTATACCTCCATGGTCTTGGTCTCCGGGCCAGACAGGGAATAAAGCCAGGTGGTGTGGTGCCCGGGAGGAGGTCAATGGTGCAATCGTAGGGTCGATGCGAGAGATTTTGGAGAGATTTTGACCGGTCACCCCACAGCAGGATAGCGTGGAGAGGGTAATGGTAATGAGTAATAGGCTGAGTAATGGTAGTTTGGAGACTCCCTGTATTGCCCACCAGCGTACCTGTACCTACTGATGAGCCTAGTCTTTTACTGGACAGGTGGCTATGTAATGTCCTGTAGTACCACAATACAGGCAACTGTTGGAGCTCAGCCTGCTTAAATGTTCACTAGGAGAAAATCTAGCTCTGCCCAGTTGCATGGTCTCAGGAGGAGACGAGCTGCCAGTCCCCGAGGGGGCTCGGGTGATATCAAATTCTCTCGGGAATGCAGGTGTCGGGAACTTCCAGGGTTCTTCGGAGGCAAGGGAGAAACTGTGTATGAGCGAGTGTGGCTGACAACAGACAACCTCACCCTCCTGCGTTCCCGTAGGCGCCCAGTGATCCTTATAGTCAAGGCTATGGGGGAGTCGAGGTCCCTGGGTAACTCCCAGGCTGCGAGTTCATCTTTGATTCCCTCCGATAATCCGTGAAGGAAGGTGTCGAACAGGGACTCCGGGTTCCAGGCACTCTCGGGGGCCAGCATGCGAAAGTCAACCGTGTAGTCTGCTTCACTGCGTGAGTCTTGACGCAGACGAAGTAGCTTCCGAGCAGCCTCTCTCCCAGACACCGGGGAATCGAACACCTTCCTTACATCCGCCACGAAATCCTCCAGACTGTCAAACGACGGATTGTTGAGTGAGCGCCCTTCCAAACATCAGCGTTATGAGATACTCTATCTTCGGCCGATCCAAAGAAGGCTAGGCTGTAGCTCAAAGATGAGGGAGCACTGGAAGAGAAATGCTTGGCAGGTTCCAGGATCTCCAGCATAGTGCTCCGGAGGAGGTAAGTGGGGTTCTCGGGAAGCCTGTGTAGGCTTGGGAGAAACATCGCTAGTAGCGAGGTTACTGAGTGCCTGGGAGGTTTCCGTTGTGGCTTGCTACAGTAATGGGTTGAACATATGGTCATGTTGTTCCTCCAAGGTATGGAGTCCCTCCATAAGGTTCTGAAGTAGCTCCTTGTGTCTTCCAATGGGGGCTCCTTGCAGGGAGATGTTGTGGAGCTGGCCTGAGCGTTGTGGAGCTGGCCTGAGCGTTGTGGAGCTGGCCTGAGTCTGCTGGGTTCAGTCATGGCCAGTTAGTACTATCACGACTCAATATAAGACCCAGATGCAAACACAGGAGGTAGATAGTTCGGTTCTCAGAATATTTATTATCACAAAGGATAAGGCAAAAGGGCAGGTCGCGGGCAAGCAGAGGTTTGTAATCCAAGGCAGAGTCGATAAGGGACAGAACGGCAGGCAGGGTTAGGGCAGGCAGAGGTTCGTAATCCAAGGCAGAGTCGATAAGGGACAGAACGGCAGGCAGGGTTAGGGCAGGCAGAGGTTCGTAATCCAAGGCAGAGTCGATAAGGGACAGAACGGCAGGCAGGGTTAGGGCAAGCAGAAAGGTGTAAACCGGGAAGACAAGAAAACAAAATTAGTGCGAAGGCAACACATGGAAAACACTTTGGGATGAATACACAGGGGATAATGGGGAAAATGGGGGGTGGAGACAATCACAAGACAGGTGAAACAGATCAGGGTGTCACAGGCGGTCTACTTCCTTTATTATGAAAGGCTGGAAATTGTACACAATTTCCCCTCTGAGAGTCAAATCAGACAATGAGGTCAACATACTACAATGTGTGTTGTTGTCAATGGCAAGCTGAACTAAATAAATGGACGCAGAATTTAGATGATTTGGAGTCAGATGTAGGATCAGATATTGAGCTTGAAATCGACGTTGCTTATCTAGAGTCTTCATTTGATTCTGATGTTGACATCGAACCTCCACCTCCGATGCCTGAGCCTCGCCGCAGAAAAAACAAAACAGAGCCAACTGCCACGGTGAGACAGGAGTCTGGGAGGAATGACGCTGTTTGGGTAGAGAAGAGTGATGAATGTATGTGACATGCAGATGTTGCATCACATCTGAGATTGTACTGTTGTTCATGAGCACAGAAAAGAAAATCGTACATGGGACATGTCTAAGGATGAACTCTAAGCAGTGATTGCCCTCTTGCATGTTTGCGGTGCGTACGGTGGAAAGAACATGGATGTGGAGTCATTTTGGTCTGATAGGTGCAACGCAACCCCTTCAAAGAGATTATGCGACACCTGCGGCAGGTGCACACAAAACAAGGCCCATGAAAACCATGTGCAGTGCAATCGATCTGTTTGTGGGGCTTGCTCACACAAAGCCCCGAAGCTGTGCGCTGACTGTGGACCCAAAGCATAAATGCTGTGGACCCAAAGCATTTAAGAATATAGAAAATAGTTTCACCTGTGACCTGGATGGTTATATTATTATTTATTTATTTATTTATTATTATTATTATCTTTTTAGTTTCTACTTTGTTAAAATAGTTTATAACTCTACTAATGGAATCTACAAATAAAGTAGATCAAATGGATTACACTGTAATGGTTTTATTGGAAGGGAAACGAAAATAAGCTATAGGTCAACATTTTTCCTAGGACTTTGTGGAATTATACAAAACATATATCTTATATTTCCACAAATATTTCTTCATGCAATTAATCCTTTATAATAGTTGATGCATTATTTATCAAGCGTTTGGCGCCTATGTTTGCTGTACCTTGCGGGTTGATGCATATGCTGAAGGCGACGCCCAGCATAGTTCTCTAACGGGTACTTCTAGGCATAAAGGCGGTGCTAGTGTTTATCTCCATGTAATATCACTGATTTGTAAGATTTATGGTCTGTCTATCAAGAACTTCCAATTCTACTCCAGCGGTTGTCTAATGTAATGAATAAATAATAATAATACATTTCAATTATAACATGCTTTTAATTGAAAGACAATAGCAAAGTGCAAAGTATGTTGGCCAAATTCCATGTTGTTATAGGTGTCTAGTTGCAATCAGTTTGGTTAGTTCTGGCTCAGCCCTGGTCCATTCCCCAGGGGTTAGTGTGTAGTTGCAGTCAGTTTGGTTAGTTCTGGCTCAGCCCTGGTCCATTCCCCAGGGGTTAGGGTTTAGTGTGTAGTTGCAATCAGTTTGGTTAGTTCTGGCTCAGCCCTGGTCCATTCCCCAGGGGTTAGGGTTTAGTGTGTAGTTGCAGTCAGTTTGGTTAGTTCTGGCTCAGAACTTGTCCTTTCCCCAGGGGTTAGTGGTTAGTGTGTAGTTGCAGTCAGTTTGGTTAGTTCTGGCTCAGCCCTTGTCCATTCCCCAGGGGTTAGTGTGTAGTTGCAGTCAGTTTGGTTAGTTCTGGCTCAGCCCTTGTCCATTCCCCAGGGGTTAGGGTTTAGTGTCTAGTTGCAGTCAGTTTGGTTAGTGCTGGCTCAGCCCTTGTCCATTCCCCAGGGTTTAGTGTATAGTTGCAGTCAGTTATGTTAGTTCTGGCTCAGCCCTTGTCCATTCCCCAGGGGTTAGTGTGTAGTTGCAGTCAGTTTGGTTAGTTCTGGCTCAGCCCTTGTCCATTCCCCAGGGGTTAGGGTTTAGTGTCTAGTTGCAGTCAGTTTGGTTAGTGCTGGCTCAGCCCTTGTCCATTCCCCAGGGGTTAGTGTGTAGTTGCAGTCAGTTTGGTTAGTTCTGGCTCAGCCCTTGTCCATTCCCCAGGGGTTAGGGTTTAGTGTCTAGTTGCAGTCAGTTTGGTTAGTGCTGGCTCAGCCCTTGTCCATTCCCCAGGGGTTAGTGTGTAGTTGCAGTCAGTTTGGTTAGTTCTGGCTCAGCCCTTGTCCATTCCCCAGGGGTTAGTGTCTAGTTGCAGTCAGTTTGGTTAGTTCTGGCTCAGCCCTTGTCCATTCCCCAGGGGTTAGGGTTTAGTGTCTAGTTGCAGTCAGTTTGGTTAGTGCTGGCTCAGCCCTTGTCCATTCCCCAGGGGTTTGTGTGTAGTTGCAGTCAGTTTGGTTAGTTCTGGCTCAGCCCTTGTCCTTTCCCCAGGGGTTAGTGGTTCGTGTGTAGTTGCAGTCGGTTTGGTTAGTTCTGGCTCAGCCCTTGTCCATTCCCCAGGGGTTAGTGTGTAGTTGCAGTCAGTTTGGTTAGTTCTTGCTTAGCCCTTGTCCATTCCCCAGGGGTTAGTGTCTAGTTGCAGTCAGTTTGGTTAGTTCTGGCTCAGCCCTTGTCCATTCCCCAGGGTTTAGTGTGTAGTTGCAGTCAGTTTGGTTAGTTCTGGCTCAGCCCTGGTCCATTCCCCAGGGGTTAGGGTTTAGTGTGTAGTTGCAGTCAGTTTGGTTAGTTCTGGCTCAGCCCTTGTCCTTTCCCCAGGGGTTAGTGGTTAGTGTGTAGTTGCAGTCAATTTGGTTAGTTCTGGCTCAGCCCTTGTCCATTCCCCAGGGGTTAGTGTGTAGTTGCAGTCAGTTTGGTTAGTTCTGGCTCAGCCCTTGTCCATTCCCCAGGGGTTAGTGTCTAGTTGCAGTCAGTTTGGTTAGTTCTGGCTCAGCCCTTGTCCATTCCCCAGGGGTTAGGGTTTAGTGTGTAGTTGCAGTCAGTTTGGTTAGTTCTGGCTCAGCCCTGGTCCATTCCCCAGGGTTTAGTGTGTAGTTGCAGTCAGTTTGGTTAGTTCTGGCTCAGCCCTGGTCCATTCCCCAGGGGTTGGGGTTTAGTGTGTAGTTGCAGTCAGTTTGGTTAGTTCTGGTTCAGCCCTTGTCCTTTCCCCAGGGGTTAGTGTGTAGTTGCAGTCAGTTTGGTTAGTTCTGGCTCAGCCCTTGTCCATTCCCCAGGGGTTAGTGTGTAGTTGCAGTCAGTTTGGTTAGTTCTGGCTCAGCCCTTGTCCATTCCCCAGGGGTTAGTGTCTAGTTGCAGTCAGTTTGGTTAGTTCTGGCTCAGCCCTTGTCCATTCCCCAGGGGTTAGGGTTTAGTGTCTAGTTGCAGTCAGTTTGGTTAGTGCTGGCTCAGCCCTTGTCCATTCCCCAGGGGTTAGTGTGTAGTTGCAGTCAGTTTGGTTAGTTCTGGCTCAGCCCTTGTCCTTTCCCCAGGGGTTAGTGGTTAGTGTGTAGTTGCAGTCAGTTTGGTTAGTTCTGGCTCAGCCCTTGTCCATTCCCCAGGGGTTAGTGTCTAGTTGCAGTCAGTTTGGTTAGTTCTGGCTCAGCCCTTGTCCATTCCCCAGGGGTTAGTGTGTAGTTGCAGTCAGTTTGGTTAGTTCTGGCTCAGCCCTTGTCCTTTCCCCAGGGGTTAGTGGTTAGTGTGTAGTTGCAGTCAGTTTGGTTAGTTCTGGCTCAGCCCTTGTCCATTCCCCAGGGGTTAGTGTCTAGTTGCAGTCAGTTTGGTTAGTTCTGGCTCAGCCCTTGTCCATTCCCCAGGGGTTAGGGTTTAGTGTCTAGTTGCAGTCAGTTTGGTTAGTGCTGGCTCAGCCCTTGTCCATTCCCCAGGGTTTAGTGTATAGTTGCAGTCAGTTATGTTAGTTCTGGCTCAGTCCTTGTCCATTCCCCAGGGGTTAGGGTTTAGTGTCTAGTTGCAGTCAGTTTGGTTAGTGCTGGCTCAGTTTGGTTAGTGCCCTTGTCCATTCCCCAGGGTTTAGTGTGTAGTTGCAGTCAGTTATGTTAGTTCTGGCTCAGCCCTTGTCCATTCCCCAGGGGTTAGTGTGTAGTTGCAGTCAGTTTGGTTAGTTCTGGCTCAGACCTTGTCCTTTCCCCAGGGGTTAGTGTTTAGTGTGTAGTTGCAGTCAGTTTGGTTAGTTCTGGCTCAGACCTTGTCCTTTCCCCAGGGGTTAGTGTTTAGTGTGTAGTTGCAGTCAGTTTGGTTAGTTCTGGCTCAGACCTTGTCCTTTCCCCAGGGGTTAGTGTGTAGTTGCAGTCAGTTTGGTTAGTTCTGGCTCAGACCTTGTCCTTTCCCCAGGGGTTAGTGTTTAGTGTGTAGTTGCAGTCAGTTTGGTTAGTTCTGGCTCAGACCTTGTCCTTTCCCCAGGGGTTAGTGTGTAGTTGCAGTCAGTTTGGTTAGTTCTGGCTCAGCCCTTGTCCATTCCCCAGGGGTTAGTGTGTAGTTGCAGTCAGTTTGGTTAGTTCTGGCTCAGCCCTTGTCCATTCCCCAGGGTTTAGTGTGTAGTTGCAGTCAGTTTGGTTAGTTCTGGCTCAGCCCTTGTCCATTCCCCAGGGTTTAGTGTGTAGTTGCAGTCAGTTTGGTTAGTTCTGGCTCAGCCCTTGTCCATTCCCCAGGGTTTAGTGTGTAGTTGCAGTCAGTTTGGTTAGTTCTGGCTCAGCCCTTGTCCATTCCCCAGGGGTTAGGGTTTAGTGTGTAGTTGCAGTCAGTTTGGTTAGTTCTGGCTCAGCCCTTGTCCATTCCCCAGGGGTTAGGGTTTAGTGTGTAGTTGCAGTCAGTTTGCTTAGTTCTGGCTCAGCCCTTGTCCTTTCCCCAGGGGTTAGGGTGACCTCTGGCCCTTAAATTAGCTTTCCATCAGTCACACAGTACACACACACCACAGCATAGCCACGGGAAGTAGGGGTGCTGAGGGTGCTGCAGCAACCCCCTGGAAAATCTGAATTACAATCAAATGTTCAGAAGCATATATATTATATACAGTTAAATACATATTTTTCAGTATTCACCCCCCCCCCCCTCTTCCATCCATCCCTATAGAGAGAGGAAATGGAAGAAAGCGAACAGAGGAAGCCGACACTAGTGAGATCTGTGTGTGACTGTCTACTGCATGGGTTTAAAAGGGATTCAGCCCCTTGGGCTGCATTTGATCTTCAACAGGGTCCGGAGGGCCACACTGAAAACGTGTTATATTTCCTCTGTGTCAAAATGTGCAAGAAATAGTCCTCCATCTATCGTTTTGGGATTTTCGATGTTCCTTGACTGTCTAGATTTAATTTCAGTGATTTATTAGCAAGCTGGACACAGTCAAGAAACTGTATTCATGTAAGTCCATTATTTATTTACTCAAACCACCCACGGCCAGATTGGGACCCCCTTGTGGTCCGTCTGTTTGACACCCCTATTGTGTGTAGTGATGCCTCGGCAGTGTGATGGTAGATGCAGGAAGCTGGTTTTATGTGTCTCCCTGTCTGCTCTCTATTGAGGGCTAATGGCCATGCACTGTGATGGACGGCTATTGTTGGTGACATTTGATTTACTTTTCTGTTCGTCTTGCCCCCTCCTCTCTTCCTCCCTTTTCCCCCTTTCTCTCTCTCAATTCCTTCTATCTCTCTCTCTCACTCTGTTTCTCACCGTGCTTTCTTCCTTTACTTCTATTTATCCCCTCCTGCTCTTCCCCCTCCCCCTTCCTCCTCCTGCTCTTCCCTCTTCCTGCTCTTCCCCCTCCCTCCTCCTGCTCTTTCCCCCTCCCTGCTCCTGCTCTTCCCCCTCTCTCCTCCTGCTCTTCCCCCTCCCTCCTCCTGCTCTTCCTCCTCCTGCTCCTCTCTCATCCTGCTCTTCCCCCTCCCTCCTCCTGCTCTTTCCCCCTCCCTGCTCCTGCTCTTCCCCCTCTCTCCTCCTGCTCTTTCCCCCTCCCTGCTCCTGCTCTTCCCCCTCTCCCCTCCTGCTCCTCTCTCCTCCTGCTCTTCCCTCTCCCTCCTCCTGCTCCTCTCTCCTCCTGCTCCTCTCTCCTCCTGCTCTTTCCCCCTCCTAATCTTGCTCTTATCCCTTCCTCCTCTTGCTCTTTCCCCTCCCTCCTCTTCCTCCTGCTCTTCCCCCTCTCGCTTCCCCTACCTTCTCCGTCCGAGAGACAAAGACCCCAGCCGCCTCCTGTTTCCATCTCTCTCATCCCCCTCTCTCTGTCATTCGGAGGCAGTCCGTCCGTCGGCTGTGTGCGTACACTTGGCTCACACACACACACACACTCTGTCTCTCCATAGTCTGAGAAGTAAGGCTACTGTGTTCTACATGGCAGGATATTGTCTTGGTTAAGGCCAGTAAAGGAGGTAGTGGATTGCATGTCGCCGAGGCAACACATTGTGTATTAATTAGATCCGTCCTTCCGGTCTCCTGGCTACTGGTTTGGCTTTTCTTCTTTAAATGGAAGGACTATATCACGGTAAGGATGGCTATTTTTGTCTTGCTGCTCTGTTCTGCGTGGTGTAGGCTACGCTGCTACGGTTCGACCCTGCTCTGTTCTCGCGTGGTGTAGGCTATGCTGCTACGGTTCGACCCTGCTCTGGTTTATGCTAGGCTAGCTTGCTGAATGGAACAGCGTTTACAGTAGTATTTTCCTGTCCCCTCTGCACTGGTGTGTGTGTGATATTTCTGAACTCCTGTTATCTGTGTTGCTCCTGTCTTGCTAATGGCAGCCAAGTCATAAGGCCACAGCATGTGGTCAGAAATGTATTACTTGGACAATTAGCAGAGTATTTAATTAGCTTCATTTTTAGATCCATTTATTAGTGTGGTGATGATAATAGTACATTATTGTATTGATTGATTATATCAGCTCTTCACCCAATCATACCATCTGATGTGTAAAACATTGTCTCTATTGACTTGTCATACTACATCTGGGAAAGGGCTTTACACTGCAATCCATAGTCGTTGTATTCACTCACTGACATTCTGTACAGTACTACATGTAGCCTTGATGCATTCCACTTCACAATCCGATGTTCATTTCTTTCTTCATGTCTATTACCTTCTGTTTCTGTCAGACTGCTAATGGCTGACCTAATGGCTGAGACTAAGGTTGTGTTCCAAATACACCCTAGTAGTGCACTATATAGGCTAAGGCTTAGGGTGCCATTTGGGACAAACGCCTGAGACACAGAACTGTCGACCTGCAGTGTCTGTTCAGTTCCTGATCCAAGCTGTAGATAATCATGTGTCAGTCCCAGTGATAAATGGCCCTGGTCACTGCTGGGTAGTGTGTTCATGTGTGGGAGTCAGGAGGGAGGGAAGAGGAAGGAGAGAGAGGGGGAAGAGGGAGGAGAGAGAGAGGGAAGAGGGAGGAGGGAAGAGGGAGGTGAGAGAGAGGGAAGAGGGAGGAGAGAGAGAGAGAGGGAGGAGAGAGAGAGGGAAGAGGGAGGAGAGAGAGAGGGGAGAGGGAGGAGAGAGAGAGGGAGAGGGAGGAGAGAGAGAGGGAAGAGGGAGGAGAGAGAGAGGGAAGAGGGAGGAGAGAGAGAGGGAAGAGGGAGGAGAGAGAGAGGGAAGAGGGAGGAGAGAGAGAGGGAAGAGAGAGGGAGGAGGGAGGAGAGAGAGGGAGGAGGGAGGAGAGAGAGAGGGAAGAGGGAGGAGAGAGAGAGGGAAGAGGGAGGAGAGAGAGAGGGAAGAGGGAGGAGAGAGAGAGGGAAGAGGGAGGAGAGAGAGAGGGAAGAGGGAGGAGAGAGAGAGGGAGAGGGAGGAGAGAGAGGGAGGAGGGAGGAGAGAGAGAGGGAGGAGGGAGGAGAGAGAGAGAGGGAGGAGGGAGGAGAGAGAGGGAAGAGGGAGGAGAGAGAGAGGGAAGAGGGAGGAGAGAGAGAGGGAGGAGAGGGAGAGAGAGAGGGAGGAGAGAGAGAGAGAGAGAGAGGGAGGAGAGAGAGAGAGAGAGAGAGAGGAGAGAGAGAGGGAAGAGGGAGGAGAGAGAGAGGGAAGAGGGAGGGAGGGAGGAGAGAGAGAGGGGGAGGAGAGAGAGAGGGAAGAGGGAGGAGAGAGAGAGGGAGGAGGGAGGAGAGAGAGAGGGAGGAGAGAGAGAGAGAGAGGGAGGAGAGAGAGAGAGAGGAGAGAGAGAGAGAGAGGGAGGAGAGAGAGAGGGAAGAGGGAGGAGAGAGAGAGGGAAGAGGGAGGAGAGAGAGAGGGAGGAGGGAGGAGAGAGAGAGGGAGGAGGGAGGAGAGAGAGAGAGAGAGAGAGGGAGGAGAGAGAGAGGGAAGAGGGAGGAGAGAGAGAGAGAGGGAGGAGAGAGAGAGGGAGGAGAGGAGAGAGAGAGGAGGGAGGAGAGAGAGGGAAGAGGGAGGAGAGAGAGGGAGGAGAGAGAGAGGGGAGGAGGGAGGAGAGAGAGAGGGAGGAGGGAGGAGAGAGAGAGGGAGGAGGGAGAGAGGGAGGAGAGAGAGAGGGAGGAGAGAGAGAGGGAGGAGGGAGGAGAGAGAGAGGGAGGAGAGAGAGAGGGAAGAGGGAGGGGAGAGAGAGAGGGAAGAGGGAGGAGAGAGAGATGGAGGAGGTTAGGGATGACAGGCGTTCAACAATGTTCTTCCTTCGGCGGTGGTGCTGGTGTCATCTCTTTTTTTAGTTTTTATCAACTTCCTCATCCATAATTCATCCATAAATATTTATTTATTTCTTTCCTCTCTTAAAATGTTTGTGAAATTTGCGAAACAAGTACTGTTTGCCAAGGCCTTTCTGTGCCCTCTGCACTTACCATCTTAACGAACATTACCACACATTCATAATGTATGGCCCCTTTAAATAGATTTATGTTAGTGATATTCAATTGGTGGCAAAAGGTGAAGGAAAGCGTCCAATGTTATTGCTAATGCCATTTCTATGACTGTTAGAAATCCTTAGGAGATCAAGCCTTTAAGTCGACCAGTTCATTAGCCATGTATAGTGGTGCCAGTTATGATGGTAATTCTAGTATAAATTCAGTAACGTAACGGCATTAGATCTGGGCAACCTCCAATATTGCCAACCGTGCGCATGGATGAACGTGTGCCGCATGTCTACTGGGCCTGTGTCTGCGGTGCAGTCATGCATGTCCACTGGGCCTGTGTCTGTGGTGCAGTCATGCATGTCTACTGGGTCTGTGTGTGTGGTACAGTCATGCATGTCTACTGGGCCTGTGTCTGTGGTGCAGTCATGCATGTCTACTGGGCCTGTGTCTGCGGTGCAGTCATGCATGTCTACTGGGCCTGTGTCTGCGGTGCAGTCAGGCATGTCTACTGGGCCTGTGTCTGCGGTGCAGTCATGCATGTCTACTGGGCCTGTGTCTAAGGTGAAGTCATGCATGTCTACTGGGCCTGTGTCTGTGGTGCAGTCATGCATGTCTACTGGGCCTGTGTCTGTGGTGCAGTCATGCATGTCTACTGGGCCTGTGTCTGTGGTGCAGTCATGCATGTCTACTGGGCCTGTGTCTGTGGTGCAGTCATGCATGTCTACTGGGCCTGTGTCTGTGGTGCAGTCATGCATGTCTACTGGGCCTGTGTCTGTGGTGCAGTCATGCATGTCTACTGGGCCTGTGTCTAAGGTGAAGTCATGCATGTCTACTGGGCCTGTGTCTGTGGTGCAGTCATGCATGTCGTTGACCTTGTTGCATGCTTTACTTTTATATGGTGTGTGTGTGTGTGCGTGTGTGTGTTTGCCTGTGAGTATCCGTCCGCCTGTGTGTGTGACCCCTCAGGTCAGGGGGTGTTACTGGAGTGTGTAGCATCATAGGGGTCTGTGGATGAAACAGAAGTTAGGGGCCCACCTCAAGCACCTCCAACACCTGCTAGTCTCTCACGCACACATGGGCAGGCGGGCGGGCAGGCAGATGGCCGATCACAGACAAACACACACATGCAGGTGTTGGGAGGGGCTTGAGGTGGGCCCCACAGACTCCTATGATGCTACATAGCAAGAAGGCAATAATAGCCTAGTGCAAACAACAAAAACAGGTAGCTAAGTATAATAACAAGATGCAATCATTTGCTGTTAGTGAGAAGAGCAAAAAGCTATTTTAGCTTGCGTTCTAAAATAATTTCAAATCTATTTCCGATTATTTATTTAATTTCCCATGGTCATTGCAGAATAAATTCCTCACCTTTTCTGACTGTGATGGTTTCATAGGCTACTCACGAAATAACCTATAGGCCCACAGCAACTTACGATAGGCTAACATTCACCCCATCTCTCATTTAATTGGACTCACTTCACAGTAGTAAATAGATAAGCTATCGGTATTTACTTATTTTCCACCATAATTTGCTAATAAATTCATAAAAAATCCTACAAAGTGATTTTCTGGATTTTTTTTCTCATTTTGTCTGTCATAGTTGAAGTATACCTATGAGGAAAATTACAGGCCTCTCTCATCTTTTTAAGTGGGAGAACTTGCACAATTGGTGGCTGACTAAATACTTTTTTGCCCCACTGTATATCAGAACCATTGCGCCTTTTCTGGCCATGATGAGTTCGTATTACCAAAGAAGCCATACAGCAAATGTATTTATTTAATTGAGCCTATTAGATAATGATCACTACTATTGTTTGCTCTATGCATGAGGAAGGGGGTGCGGTTTATAACATTCTGTACAATTTAAAGCTGCAATAGTTAGCTTTTTTGGATGACCTGACAAAATGCACATATAAATGTGAGTTATAGATCTGTCATTCTCATTGAATGCAAGTTTAAGAAGAGGTAGATATGTTCTATGTGCGGTATTTATATGCTTTTAAGTTTAACAGCTGAAAATACAATATTTTTGGTAATGGAAAATATATTTTACGGTGGTTTAGATGGCACAATGATTCTTTACACTATACATGCTTGTTTCTCACAAACTGAAATTAGCAACCAGGAAATGGCGGAGCGATGTTTTGCATTGAAGTGTGTAGGCTACCACTGTACAGTAAGCAGGCCTACTGTTGAAAAATATATCAGAGTAGACAAAGTTTCAGAATTCGCGGGCATTGCACCATATTGAGGTTTTTGAAGAAAGTAAATGCAAAACATTATTGAATTAAAATGATCTGTTTACAATTGTGCAATTGTTTTTGTGTTTCAGAAACAATCACTGCCAAAAAAAACGAAAACATTCTGCCAACACCTCCAAAGACTTGATCAAGTTGGCCATTGATATATCCTTTAGATACTGTCTTGGCCTAATTCCAATACCTCCAAAGACTTGATCAAGTTGGCCATTGATATTTCCTTTAGATACTGTCTTGGCCTAATTCCAATACCTCCAAAGACTTGATCAAGTTGGCCATTGATATATCTTTTAGATACTGTCTTGGCCTAATTCCAATACCTCCAAAGACTTGATCAAGTTGGACATTGATATTTCCTTTAGATACTGTCTTGGCCTAATTCCAATACCTCCAAAGACTTGATCAAGTTGGCCATTGATATTTCCTTTAAATACTGTCTTGGCCTAATTCCAATACCTCCAAAGTGTACAGCAAAGAAGGGCGTTATTGTCACCATGAAAGGTGAATGACGGGCGTTATTGTCACCGTGAAAGGTGAATGATGGGCGTTATTGTCACCGTGAAAGGTGAATGACGGGTGTTATTGTCACCGTGAAAGGTGAATGATGGGCGTTATTGTCACCATGAAAGGTGAATGATGGGTGTTATTGTCACCATGAAAGGTGAATGATGGGTGTTATTGTCACCATGAAAGGTGAATGATGGGTGTTATTGTCACCGTGAAAGGTGAATGATGGGTGTTATTGTCACCGTGAAAGGTGAATGATGGGTGTTATTGTCACCGTGAACGGTGAATGATGGGTGTTATTGTCACCGTGAAAGGTGAATGATGGGTGTTATTGTCACCATGAAAGGTGAATGACGGGCGTTATTGTCACCGTGAAAGGTGAATGATGGGTGTTATTGTCACCGTGAAAGGTGAATGATGGGTGTTATTGTCACCATGAAAGGTGGCAGGGTTATAATGCTTGTTCATGTGGGTAGTTTAATGACAGGTCTGATTTATAACGGGAAACATGTATAAATATGTTTATAAATCTCTAAATATTTGCGCTGTCCTTTCAGAATTGGCGTAGGTAGATTTTTAGTGTGAAATGTATTCAACATTTATAAATGATGCCATTGGTCCCCACAAGGATAGTAAAACTCCAACACACACACACACATATACACACACACACACACACACACACACACACACACACACACACACACACACACACACACACACACACACACGCAAAAGTATCTCTGCAGTATCTCCATAGCCAGCGGCTGGATGGGAAGGCTGAGTTAGCAACACGTAAAGTGTGCCGGTTCTTTTGTAATGGTCGTCTTGGAACGCACCACTCACAGCGCCTTTGCACAACAGTCTCTAATTCACATTCCTCACAGGATTTCTGCCTCTGTGGGTATTGTGGAATGACCTATTTTTTTGTGTTGTTTTTCATGCTATCCTTCACCCACACAGAGGCAGAACCCTAGCATGCGTAGCGTAGTTCTACTCTAGTGGAGGTCCAGCCGACCCTGTGTTGGCTACGTGGCCCTGGTTTGTCTGTACCAGGCAGTTTCCTGAAGCTCTGGGAACAGAACTCCTAACCGTTTTCCACTGCAGGTGAAACGCATCATTCCAGAACGGTTCCTCGGGAGAAACGGTCTTCCCACCTCTTCTTGAATTATGTTGGTTAACTCTAGGAAGATGTTCCTCGTCTCTTAAAGAAGAATATAAATGTTTTACTTTAATCCTCACTGTACAACTATGTCCTCCCTTTCATGGTTTATTGTGCTTCTCTACTGAAAGCCTTCCTGGAAGGCTAGAGGTTTTCTCATCAGTTACAGTAGAATCAGGAATGTTTCCCATTCCTCTTAGTACAATATGTCCTCTCTTTCCCTCTGTTTATTTTGGGTCTCTCCTGAAATCATTAATTGTAATCCTAATCCTGATTTGGCAGTTGAAAGTAGATTATTTAATCAAGTGAAGAATTAGGCAAGTCATGTGGAAGGACAGAATGTGCATACAGTCAGGCCCAGAGAGTTACAGCCTCCTCACTACTGTAGGTCAGGCCTAGGCTGTTACAGCCTCCTCACTACTGTAGGTCAGGTCCAGAGAGTTACAGCTTCTTCACTACTGTAGGTCAGGCCCAGAGAGTTACAGCCTCCTCACTACTGTAGGTCAGGCCCAGAGAGTTACAGCCTCCTCACTACTGTAGGTCAGGCCCAGACTGTTACAGCCTCCTCACTACTGTAGGTCAGGCCCAGACTGTTACAGCCTCCTCACTACTGTAGGTCAGGCCCAGAGAGTTACAGCCTCCTCACTACTGTAGATCAGGCCCAGACTGTTACAGCCTCCTCACTACTGTAGGTCAGGCCCAGACTGTTACAGCCTCCTCACTACTGTAGGTCAGGCCCAGAGAGTTACAGCCTCCTCACTACTGTAGGTCAGGCCCAGACTGTTACAGCCTCCTCACTACTGTAGGTCAGGCCCAGACTGTTACAGCCTCCTCACTACTGTAGGTCAGGCCCAGACTGTTACAGCCTCCTCACTACAGTCTCATCACTGCTCTCTTCAACTCTCTCTCTCTCTCTCTCTCTCTCTCTAATTGCTGCAAGAGACAGAAGACTCATCAGAAACAATGGCCTCATCAGTTCAGTTGGAAGCTCCAAACGCATCAAACAGCCGTTGAAAAGCCTGGTAACAGACCAGCAGAGCACTGGAGGGCTCCCTGTTCACTATATAGAGTGTTGGTTATGGTCAAAATGGAACCCTATTCACTATATAGAGTGTTGGGTCAAAATGGAACCCTATTCACTATATAGAGAGTTGGTTATGGTCAAAATGGAACACTATTCACTATATAGAGTGTTGGGTCAAAATGGAACCCTATTCACTATATAGAGAGTTGGTTATGGTCAAAATGGAACCCTATTCACTATATAGAGTGTTGGGTCAAAATGGAACCCTATTCACTATATAGAGAGTTGGTTATGGTCAAAATGGAACACTATTCACTATATAGAGTGTTGGGTCAAAATGGAACCCTATTCACTATATAGAGAGTTGGTTATGGTCAAAATGGAACCCTATTCACTATATAGAGTGTTGGGTCAAAATGGAACCCTATTCACTATATAGAGAGTTGGTTATGGTCAAAATGGAACCCTATTCACTATATAGAGTGTTGGGTCAAAATGGAACCCTATTCACTATATAGAGTGTTGGGTCAAAATGGAACCCTATTCACTATATAGAGAGTTGGTTATGGTCAAAATGGAACACTATTCACTATATAGAGTGTTGGGTCAAAATGGAACCCTATTCACTATATAGAGAGTTGGTTATGGTCAAAATGGAACCCTATTCACTATATAGAGAGTTGGGTCAAAATGGAACCCTATTCACTATATAGAGAGTTGGGTCAAAATTGAACCCTATTCACTATATAGAGAGTTGGTTATGGTCAAAATGGAACCCTATTCACTATATAGAGTGTTGGGTCAAAATGGAACCCTATTCACTATATAGAGAGTTGGTTATGGTCAAAATGGAACCCTATTCACTATATAGAGAGTTGGTTATGGTCAAAATGGAACCCTATTCACTATATAGAGTGTTGGGTCAAAATGGAACCCTATTCACTATATAGAGAGTTGGTTATGGTCAAAATGGAACCCTATTCACTATATAGAGAGTTGGGTCAAAATGGAACCCTATTCACTATATAGAGTGTTGGGTCAAAATGGAACCCTATTCACTATATAGAGAGTTGGTTATGGTCAAAATTGAACCCTATTCACTATATAGAGTGTTGAGTCAAAATGGAACCCTATTCACTATATAGGGTGTTGGGTCAAAATGGAACCCTATTCACTATATAGAGAGTTGGTTATGGTCAAAATGGAACCCTATTCACTATATAGAGAATTGGTTATGGTCTAAAGTAGTGCACTACATAGAGATGTGTATAATTTGGGATGTAGACCCAGTCTGTCATAATTCCATGGGACAGCTGTAGTATGCCTGGCTTGTGCAACTGGCTGATTGATTGATCTGTTGGGTTGTGATGTATGCTTGGTGGACATGAAAGCAGCTGCAGCTTGTGTGAGTGACATCCCTGGTTCACACGATGCCATGCAACAATTGCTGGTTTATTGATGCCCCAATCTGTGGGGTGTGTGTCAGACTGCCTGTTGGTAATATATGGCAGGCTCTGTCCCCAAGCCAAACCCCACATAGCATTCTTCTTTCAGAACACGATAGCGTCATTAGGGGTAGGCCGTCATTGTAAATTTTAAATAAGAATTTGTTCTTAACTAATTTAAATAAAATGTAAAAATAAATAAAATAGCACAGTGAGGTGGGATTAGTCCTATTAAAGATAGCCTGTCTCCTAGCATCACTAGTCTCTACTGCTAGTGTTAGCACAGTGAGGTGTGGTTAGTCCTATTACAGCTAGCCTGTCTCCTAGCATCACTAGTCTCTACTGCTAGTGTTTGCACAGTGAGGTGTGGTTAGTCCTATTACAGCTAGCCTGTCTCCTAGCATCACTAGTCTCTACTGCTAGTGTTAGCACAGTGAGATAGGATTAGTCCTATTAAAGATAGCCTGTCTCCTAGCATCACTAGTCTCTACTGCTAGTGTTAGCACAGTGAGGTGTGGTTAGTCCTATTACAGCTAGCCTGTCTCCTAGCATCACTAGTCTCTACTGCTAGTGTTAGCACAGTGAGGTGGGATTAGTCCTATTAAAGATAGCCTGTCTCCCAGCATCACTAGTCTCTACTGCTAGTGTTAGCACAGTGAGGTAGGATTAGTCCTATTAAAGCTAGCCTGTCTCCTAGCATCACTAACCTCTACCGCTAGTGTTAGCACAGTGAGGTGTGGTTAGTCCTATTACAGCTAGCCTGTCTCCTAGCATCACTAGTCTCTACTGCTAGTGTTAGCACAGTGAGGTGTGGTTAGTCCTATTACAGCTAGCCTGTCTCCTAGCATCACTAGTCTCTACTGCTAGTGTTTGCACAGTGAGGTGTGGTTAGTCCTATTACAGCTAGCCTGTCTCCTAGCATCACTAGTCTCTACTGCTAGTGTTAGCACAGTGAGGTGTGGTTAGTCCTATTAAAGATAGCCTGTCTCCTAGCATCACTAGTCTCTACTGCTAGTGTTAGCACAGTGAGGTGTGGTTAGTCCTATTAAATATAGCCTGTCTCCTAGCATCACTAGTCTCTACTGCTAGTGTTAGCACAGTGAGGTGTGGTTAGTCCTATTAAAGCTAGCCTGTCTCCTAGCATCACTAGTCTCTACTGCTAGTGTTAGCACAGTGAGGTGTGGTTAGTCCTATTAAAGCTAGCCTGTCTCCTAGCATCACTAGTCTCTACTGCTAGTGTTAGCACAGTGAGGTGTGGTTAGTCCTATTAAAGATAGCCTGTCTCCTAGCATCACTAGTCTCTACTGCTAGTGTTAGCACAGTGAGGTGTGGTTAGTCCTATTACAGCTAGCCTGTCTCCTAGCATCACTAACCTCTACTGTTAGTATTAGCACAGTGAGGTAGGATTAGTCCTATTAAAGATAGCCTGTCTCCTAGCATCACTAGTCTCTACTGCTAGTGTTAGCACAGTGAGGTGTGGTTAGTCCTATTACAGCTAGCCTGTCTCCTAGCATCACTAGTCTCTACTGCTGGCCTATCTAGTTGGTGATCCAGCGTCAGAGAAAGGACCATGTGCACCTTTTTGATGCTAGTCTATTAAAGAGACACTGGACGAATGGACAGACGCACAGAGACAGCCAGTTAGCCGGTCTAATCCATTAAACCCTGGATGGACAGTCAATCCAGACGTCTCACCCTGCCTTTCACATGGTGATTTAATCCACTGGCGCTTGGATATATGGATTATTAAGGGACTTAGATTTTCTTTACCAACCCTACACTCATAACTTAATAAGTTCATACTCTTTAGAGAAGGCATATGGTTAATTCTGGGCCTCAAGCTCCTCAGAAATCTAATTGCAACGACCTATAGACCGACACACTTACAAGTAATATATCCCCGGTTGATCTGGTTATAGGCTGAGAGACCTACACCTCCTATCACATCTCAAGTCAATGTAATAACATTCAAATGATGGGATCATGGGACCCATCTTGAAATGAAACCAACTGCAGAAGGAGGATATGGGATGCTGGTCATTTTTCAAAATTGTACTGTAGCGTCTTGATTGTTGCCGTATTGTTGAGATGGCACCCTATTCCCTACAAAGTGCACTACTTTTGATCAAGGACCATAGGGCTTTGATAAAAAGTAGTGCACCATATACTAGGGAATAAAATGCCATTTGGGACAAGAACCCACTGTAATGTGGAAGAGATACCTGCTTTCAAGACAGTCTGCCTCCCCCCCAAAAAAAGAAACCGGGTATAATGAGAGGTGTTGAAGAGGCCACTGAGTCTCTCTCTCTCTCTGCCACTTCTACTCTTCTATTAAATCACGTTGTTCTACCACTGACCTATCATTACTGAGACCACACTATTCAGCTGAGACTCAACTCTCTCTGTGCAACGTGTGTTCTGAAGGCTGAGACTCAACTCTCTCTGGGCAACGAGTGTTCTGAAGGCTGAGGCTCAACTCTCTCTGGGCAATGTGTGTTCTGAAGGCTGAGGCTCAACTCTCTCTGGGCAATGTGTGTTCTGAAGGCTGAGGCTCAACTCTCTCTGGGCAACATGTGTTCTGAAGGCTGAGGCTCAACTCTCTCTGGGCAATGTGTGTTCTGAAGGCTGAGGCTCTACTCTCTCTGGGCAACGTGTGTTCTGAAGGCTGAGGCTCAACTCTCTCTGGGCAATGTGTGTTCTGAAGGCTGAGGCTCAACTCTCTCTGGGCAATGTGTGTTCTGAAGGCTGAGGCTCAACTCTCTGGGCAACGTGTGTTCTGAAGGCTGAGGCTCAACTCTCTCTGGGTGAATGTGTGTTCTGAAGGCTGAGGCTCAACTCTCTCTGGGCAACGTGTGTTCTGAAGGCTGAGGCTCAACTCTCTCTGGGCAATGTGTGTTCTCGTTCTTCACAGCAGTTGTGGTGTCATGGATGTTTGTGTTCCTGTGCTGCTCAAATGCCATAGCATTGCTGTTTTTATGTGTTTGGTTATAGTCACTTTGGAATCGACACACAGTACAATTTATGATTATGCTCGAGTCGAGGCGCTAAAATGAGTTTGACCTAATTACAAGCAGAGTGGATTTCACCTCAATATTGATTCTTGTGGACACATTTCCCTACTTCAGTTTGATTGCCTTAGCCTGCATCCCCACCTGCAGTTTGTACCTGTCAGGTTCAATTTATTTCAACTTAATTGACTGTGTTGATATTCCATATGATTTGTGGATCTAATAGGGAAATGGATAGTATTGATATAAACATGTGCAATTGTAGTAGAGGAAAGGAAAGGGAAAGGGGGTTACCTAGTCAGTTGTACAACTGAATGCCTTCAACTGAAATGTGTCTTCCACATTTAACCCAACCCCTCTGAATCAGAGTGGTGCGGAGGGGCAGAAAGGCAGATATTTACCTTGTCAGTTAGTAGGTTAGGGGTGGGTGATATTTACCTTGTCAGCTAGTAGGTTAGGGTCGGGTGATATTTACCTTGTCAGCTAGTAGGTTAGGATCGGGTGATATTTACCTTGTCAGCTAGTAGGTTAGGATCGGGTGATATTTACCTTGTCAGCTAGTAGGTTAGGATCGGGTGATATTTACCTTGTCAGCTAGTAGGTTAGGGGTGGGTGATATTTACCTTGTCAGCTAGTAGGTTAGGATCGGGTGATATTTACCTTGTCAGCTAGTAGGTTAGGATCGGGTGATATTTACCTTGTCAGCTAGTAGGTTAGGATCGGGTGATATTTACCTTGTCAGCTAGTAGGTTAGGGTCGGGTGATATTTACCTTGTCAGCTAGTAGGTTAGGGTCGGGTGATATTTACCTTGTCAGCTAGTAGGTTAGGATCGGGTGATATTTACCTTGTCAGCTAGTAGGTTAGGGGTGGGTGATATTTACCTTGTCAGCTAGTAGGTTAGGATCGGGTGATATTTACCTTGTCAGCTAGTAGGTTAGGGGTGGGTGATATTTACCTTGTCAGCTAGTAGGTTAGGGGTGGGTGATATTTACCTTGTCAGCTAGTTGGTTAGGATCGGGTGATATTTACCTTGTCAGCTAGTAGGTTAGGGGTGGGTGATATTTACCTTGTCAGCTAGTAGGTTAGGGTCGGGTGATATTTACCTTGTCAGCTAGTAGGTTAGGATCGGGTGATATTTACCTTGTCAGCTAGTAGGTTAGGATCGGGTGATATTTACCTTGTCAGCTAGTAGGTTAGGATCGGGTGATATTTACCTTGTCAGCTAGTAGGTTAGGGGTGGGTGATATTTACCTTGTCAGCTAGTAGGTTAGGGTCGGGTGATATTTACCTTGTCAGCTAGTAGGTTAGGATCGGGTGATATTTACCTTGTCAGCTAGTAGGTTAGGATCGGGTGATATTTACCTTGTCAGCTAGTAGGTTAGGATCGGGTGATATTTACCTTGTCAGCTAGTAGGTTAGGGGCGGGTGATATTTGGGGAGACCTCTTCTACGATATACTACTTCAAATATCGCGATATCCAATATTGTCGTTTTAATCCGTTAACTAGATCATTCCTGACTGCTCTTTGTTTTGCTTATTTACAGTATTAAAGTCACATTCTATTTAAATAATATTAGTATGGCGAAAAAACAAGGCTTACTTCATTAATTTAGACTTCATTTTCCACGTATTAATACAGCCTGCACATGAATACAGCCTGCACATTAATACAGCCTGCACATGAATACAGCCTACACATTAATACGGCCTGCACATGAATACAGCCTACACATTAATACGGCCTGCACATTAATACAGCCTGCACATGAATACAGCCAGCACATTAATACAGCCTACACATTAATACAGCCTGCACATTAATACAACCTACACATTAATACAGCCTGCACATTAATACAGCCTACACATTAATACAGCCTACACATTAATACGGCCTGCACATGAATACAGCCTGCACATTAATACAGCTTGCACATGAATACACCCTGCACATTAATACGGCCTGCACATGAATACAGCCTACACATTAATATGGCCTGCACATTAATACAGCCTGCACATGAATACAGCCAGCACATTAATACAGCCTACACATTAATACAGCCTGCACATTAATACAACCTACACATTAATACAGCCTGCACATTAATACAGCCTACACATTAATACAGCCTACACATTAATACGGCCTGCACATGAATACAGCCTGCACATTAATACAGCTTGCACATGAATACACCCTGCACATTGATACGGCCTACACATTAATACAGCCTACACATTAATACGGCCTGCACATTAATACAGCCTGCACATGAATACAGCCTGCACATTGATACGGCCTACACATTAATACAGCCTGCACATGAATACAGCCTGCACATTAATACGGCCTACACATTAATACAGCCTACACATTAATACAGCCTGCACATGAATACAGCCTTCACATTAATACAGCCTGCACATTAATACAGTCTACACATTAATACAGCCTGCACATGAATACGGCCTGCACATGAATACAGCCTGCACATGAATACAGCCTGCACATTAATACAGCCTACACATTAATACAGCCTACACATTAATACGGCCTGCACATTAATACAGCCTGCACATGAATACAGCCTGCACATTGATACGGCCTACACATTAATACAGCCTGCACATGAATACAGCCTACACATTAATACAGCCTGCACATGAATACAGCCAGCACATTAATACAGCCTACACATTAATACAGCCTGCACATTAATACAGTCTACACATTAATACGGCCTGCACATGAATACGGCCTGCACATGAATACAGCCTGCACATTAATACAGCCTACACATTAATACAGCCTGCACATTAATATGGCCTAACTGATCAAACTGCACAGTTTTAATTTGTAAAGTTCAAATAGTATAGTCTTCCACACCACAATACATCATCTCGCACGATATTAGGTTTAATCATATATTCTCTCAATCCTAGTAGGTTATCTATGATAGAAGTACTGATACGTACTGTAAGGCTAGATGATGTGATAATGCTCCGCATGCACCGACACACACACACACACACACACACACAGGAAGTGTGACCCATTATTGTCATTGTATTCTGGCTGTACTCTTGACAATTGATTAACCTTGTTCTGAAACCTGAGAGGCTAAAACCACAACCGTCCATCCTGTCTGTTTGTGGCCAAACCTGAGAAACCACATCTGTCTGTCTGTCCGTCCATCCAGTCTGTTTGTGGCCAAACCTGAGAAACCACATCTGTCTGTCTGTCCGTCCATCCAGTCTGTTTGTGGCCAAACCTGAGAAACCACATATGTCTGTCTGTCCGTCCATCCAGTCTGTTTGTGGCCAAACCTGAGAAACCACATATGTCTGTCTGTCCGTCCATCCAGTCTGTTTGTGGCCAAACCTGAGAAACCACATCTGTCTGTCTGTCCGTCCATCCTGTCTGTTTGTGACAAAAATCTAATAAAATGTTAGTTGTCACATACGCCGAATACAACAAGCCCTTCACCAACCATGCAGTTTTCAGAAAATACCTATAAAAAAAAGGGTAAGAGATAAGAACAACAAATAATTCAGGAGCATCAGTAAATAACAATAGCGGGGCTTTATACAGAGGGTACTGGTACAGAGTCCATGTGAGGGGGCACCAGTGTCAAGGTAATTATGTACATGCAGGTAGGGTTATTAAAGTGGCTATGCATAGATAATAACAGAAAGTAACAGCAGTGTGGAGGGGGGTGCAAATAGTCTGGGTAACCATTTGATTAGCTGTTCAGGAGTCTTATGGCTTGGGAGTAGAAGCTGTTTAAAAGCCTCTTGGACCTAGACTTGGCGCTCCGGTACCGCTTGCCGTGTGGTAGCAGAGAGAACAGTCTATGACTAAGTTGGCTGGAGTCTTTGACAATTTTTAGGACCTTACTCTGACACCACCTGGTATAGAGGTCCTGGATGGCAGGAAGCTTGGCCCCGGTGATGTACTGGGCCGTATGCACTACCCTCTATAGGCCTTGCGGTCAAAGGCCGAGCAGTTGCCATACCAGGCAATGATGCAACCCGTCAGGATGCTCTCGATGGTGCAGCTGTAAAACCTTTTGAGGACCTGAGGACCCATACCAAATCTTTTCAGTCTCCTGAGAGGGAATAGTTTTTGTTGTGCTCTCTTCACGACTGTCTTGGTGTGCTTGGACCATGTTAGTTGTTGGTGATGTGGATGCCAAGGAACTTGAAGCTCTCAACCTGTTCCACTACAGCCCCGTCGATGAGAATGGGGGTGTGCTCGGTCCTCCTTTTCCTGTAGTCCACAATCATCTCCTTTGTCTTGATCACATTGAGGGAGAGGTTGTTGTCCTGGCACCACATGGCCAGATCTCTGACCTCCTCCCTATAGGCTGTCTCATCGTTGTCGGTGATCATGCCTACTGTTGTGTCATCGGCAAACTTAATGATGGTGTTGGAATTGTGCCTGTTCATGCAGTCATGAGTACAGCAGGGGACTGAGCACGCACCCCTGAGGGGCCCCTGTGTTGAGGATCAGCGTGGCAGATGTGTTGTTGCCTACTCTTACCACCTGGGGGCGGCCCATCAGGAAGTCCAGGATACAGTTGCAGAGGGAGGTGTTTAGTCCCAGGGTCCTTTGCTTATTGATGAGTTTTGAGGGCACTATGGTGTTGAACGCTGAGCTGTAAGCAATGAGTAGCATTCTCACATAGGTGTTCTTTTTGTCCAGGTGGGAAAGGGCAGTGTGGAGTGCAATAGAGATTACATCATCTGTGGCTCTGTTGGTGTGGTATGCAAATTGGAGTGTGTCTAGGGTTTCTTGGATAATGGTGTTGATGTGAGCCATGACCAGCCGTTCAAAGCATTTCATGGCTACAGATGTGAGTGCCACGAATCGGTAGTCATTTAGGCAGATTACTTTAGTGTTCTTGAGCACAGGGACTATGGTGGTCTGCTTGAAACATGTTGGTATTACAGACTCCGACAGCGAGAGGTTGACTATATCAGTGAAGACACTTGACAGTTGGTCAGCGCATGCTCGGAGTACACAAACCTGAGAGACTAAAACCACATCCATCCTGTCTGTTTTTGGCCAAACCTGAGAGACTGAAAACACATCTGTTTGTCTGTCCGTCCATCCTGTCTGTTTGTGGCCAAACCTGAGAGACTAAAACCACATCCATCCTGTCTGTTTTTGGCCAAACCTGAGAGATAAAACCACATTTGTCTGTCTGTCCGTCCATCCTGTCTGTTTGTGGCCAAACCTGAGAGACTAAAACCACATCCGCCTGTCTGTCCGTCCATCCTGTCTGTTTGTGGCCCAAATACCACTTAGCACTCTGAAACCACATCCATCCTGTCTGTTTGTGGCCCAAATACCACTTAGCACTCTGAAACCACATCCATCCTGTCTGTTTGTGGCCCAAATACCACTTAGCACTCTGAAACCTAACCCCAGGGGACTTAAATGGTCTTCTGGATGTTACCCTGCCATCCGGTTGACTGTGAACTGTGACAATGACAGGTTATGGTGTCATCATAGGGCTTCCCCTCTGTGCCAGCCCTGGCCCCTATGTGTCAAAGGTAGTGCCCTACTTGGGAATAGGCTGCCATTTGGGACACAGCCACAGAGCTTCAGCCCCCAGACAGCTAGGGGCACTCTGTGACCATGGACTGGGTTGGGTTGGGGCCTCTGGGCCAGGCTGCCCTCTGGAATTAGCATTGATCCAGTAAAACCAGTGCTTCTTTGTCTCCACTGAGCCCAATGTGCTGAAGTGACAGATCAACGATAGATCAAACCAACTCACTTCCCTTTTGTCTCTTTGTTTTGCAGATATTTCCAGAATTTCCTACTACACAGGTGAGTGTCCTTCAGAACTACAGGAGATCTCATATGCTGTGAACTACAAGAGATCTCATATGCTGTGAACTACAAGAGATCTCATATGCTGTGAACTACAAGAGATCTCATATGCTGTGAACTACAGGAGATCTCATATGCTGTGAACTACAAGAGATCTCATATGCTGTGAGCTGTGAACTACAAGAGATCTCATATGCTGTGAACTACAAGAGATCTCATATGCTGTGAACTACAAGAGATCTCATATGCTGTGAACTACAAGAGATCTTATATGCTGTGAACTACAGGAGATCTTATATGCTGTGAACTACAGGAGATCTCATATGCTGTGAACTACAAGAGATCTCATATGCTGTGAACTACAGGAGATCTCATATGCTGTGAACTACAAGAGATCTCATATGCTGTGAACTACAAGAGATCTCATATGCTGTGAACTACAAGAGATCTCATATGCTGTGAACTACAAGAGATCCTATATGCTGGGAACTACAAGAGATCTTATATACTGTGAACTACAAGAGATCTCATATGCTGTAAACTACAAGAGATCTCATATGCTGTAAACTACAAGAGATCTCATATGCTGTAAACTACAAGAGATCTTATATGCTGTGAACTATAAGAGATCCTATATGCTGTGAACTACAGGAGATCTTATATGCTGTGAACTACAGGAGATCTTATATGCTGTGAACTACAGGAGATCTTATATGCTGTAAACTACAGGAGATCTTATATGCTATAAACTACAAGAGATATGTTATGCTGTGAACTACAGGAGATCTTATATGCTGGGAACTACAAGAGATCTTATATACTGTGAACTACAAGAGATCTTACATGCTGTGAACTACAAGAGATCCTATATGCTGGGAACTACAAGAGATCTTATATGCTGTAAACTACAGGAGATCTTATATGCTGTAAACTACAAGAGATTTTATATGCTGTGAACTACAAGAGATTTTATATGCTGTAAACTACAAGAGATTTTATATGCTGTGAACTACAAGAGATTTTATATGCTGTGAACTACAGGAGATCTTATATGCTGTGAACTACAAGAGATCTTACATGCTGTGAAGTTCTCTTATTCGCTTCTGTCAGATTATCCTTGAAGGCAGGTTTGATTCATAGTTGTGCTCTTCAGATGAATAGAAGGCTCTTAGATAAATCAGTCACCTGAATATCATTTACCAGAATCAACTCAGACGAAGGACACAACCACCTACTCCCAAGAGGATGTCGGCTTCTCTTTCATCCTCGAAGTGCACTCCAATAATAATGATATGAATCCCCTCCACAGAGGGTGTCTGTGTTCAGAGTGTAAAAATCATATTTCCTTAGATGATATAGGAAAGGGTTATTAGACTGAAGGGGTGTGTGTTTGTGTCCGTTGGATGATGGTCACTGGGAACACGACTTTGCAGCAGCAGAATGACTAAACCCAAATTACATTTCAGTGTGTGTGCGTATTTGAGTCATTCATTAGACAAGACAGGCCTATTTCAGGGAGTTAATGAACCTCTAGTCGGTGAAGAGCTGTCGTTGCACTCTCTACCATCTAGGTTGCACAAACACTATTCAAAATGCTATTCTCTCCATGTTGCCTCATACTGAACTTTTGTTAGCTGTGTGTTTTCTCTGCAGCTCACTGCAGTCTCTGAATCATCTCAGTCCCTTTGATTTGTACAGTAGATTGTAAAGAGAGACAGAGAGTGTGGCATCATAGTATATTTTCCATTGTTTTCAGTGCGTGTCCTCACTGTAAGGACATCCTAGTCAAACTAGTGGTGATACTTTGTCTCGATGCTGGACTGTTCTTCAAGGGGTAGTTCATTCAAAACTGCTCTGTCTTGAAAACCTGACTGCTGACATGCATGTTTTTGGGGGATTACTGTGTATTCACAGTGGACTAATGAACTAAATAGTAAAATATAGTTTTGAGGGAACTATTACTTTCAAGCTCAGGCCGTGAGGGAGAGGCCTTGGATGAACTGTATTCCCACTGGCCAGATATAATTGTGTTTAAAGCCATTGAGGTGAATGGTGATTTGATTATTTTATGGCTTCAACTTGATTTATATGCTTACCGGGGACCTTATCCTCAGCCACGACCATAAACCTGACATTGTTTTATATCGGCCTCACATTTAATGTACATTTATGTAGCTGGATATTTTATCACGTCATTCTACACTTAATATCTCCTCAAGGACAATTCTCTGCTGCCTCTACACACCTAGTCACACACACACACACACACACACACACACACACACACACACACACACACACACACACTTCCATTTTGTGTCCCCTGCCCTCCTTAACCACTTGCAGTAATAATGGAGAGTGACGAAGTAGGCCAACTCCATGAAAAGAAATGCATGACAACACAGAGAGAGAGAGAGCAGCAGTTAACTACCCACCTCACTGACTAGAGGGAAAATATTTACCGCTTGGCTATGCAGACACCTGGGTTACATTCAGGGGGGCATTCCGTAGCAAAAATAATTTGCAACATAAAACGAAAATCTGCCTATCTTGTGGGACTTCTTCAGGTAGCACCTCTCCGTTTCAGTCAGTTTCAAAACGTAATTTCCCACCAACTGGTAGCTATATTGCAGAGTTTGCATTGGACTCTTAAATATTCCCTCTCAATGAACTGCAGCATCTAGAAGCCATTTTGGCTTATTGATATCTACTGATATTTAGAGCTGCAGATGTTTCGGGGATCATCAAAGGCAGAGTAATTACTTCATTCACCACAGCACCCGAACCGACCCAAGAACAATGAGACCCGAACCGACCCAAGAACAATGAGACCCGAACCGACCCAAGAACAATGAGACCCGAACCGACCCAAGAACAATGAGATCCGAACCGACCCAAGAACAATGAGACCCGAACCGACCCAAGAACAATGAGACCCGAACCGACCCAAGAACAATGAGACCCGAACCGACCCAAGAACAATGAGATCCGAACCGACCCAAGAACAATGAGACCCGAACCGACCCAAGAACAATGAGACCCGAACCGACCCAAGAACAATGAGACCCGAACCGACCCAAGAACAATGAGACCCGAACCGACCCAAGAACAATGAGACCCGAACCCAAATGGACTTAGATCAAGACGTTAGGTTCGGGTCTAGACCAGGTCAAAACAATATTTTATCAGCCAAGTTGCTCTTCTGGTTAACAAATGTCTTTTATATGTTGGCTAGGCCTTCTATAAAGTCAATAAATGAACTTTATTTGCATAAAATAAATATGCTGTAGGATATGCAGAGCCATGGTTGGGTCTATTTGGATCCAGTCAGGTCTATCAGCTGTTACATCGACCTGAAACATGACCCCACCCGGACCCAAGGGACGTGTTCGAATTTCAGACCCAAACCTGATCAGGGTCGCTGTCGGGTTTATCAGGTCCACCTGGACCCATGGACCCTCTACCCTAGGGTTCTGGTCAAAAGTAGTGCACTATGGCCTCCCGGGTGGCGCCGTACTGCAGCGCCAGCTGTGCCATCAGAGTCCTGGGTTCGCGCCCAGGCTCTGTCGTAACCGGCCGCGACCGGGAGGTCCGTGGGGCGACGCACAATTGGCCTAGCGTCGCCCGGGTTAGGGAGGGCTTGGTCGGTAGGGGTGTCCTTGTCTCATCGCGCACCAGCGACTCCTGTGGCGGGCTGGGCGCAGTGTACGCTAACCAAGGTGGCCAGGTGCACGGTGTTTCCTCCGGCGCATTGGTGCGGCTGGCTTCCGGGTTGGATGTGCGCTGTGTTAAAGAAGCAGCGGCTTGATTGGTTGTGTATCGGAGGACGCATGACTTTCAACCTTCGTCTCTCCCGAGCCCGTACGGGAGTTGTAGCGATGAGACAAGATAGTAGCTACTACAACAATTGGATACTACGAAATTGGGGAGAAAAAGGGGTAAAATTCAAAAAAAAAAAAAAAGTAGTGCACTATGTAGGAAAAAGGTGCCATTTGGAATGCATTCTCTGTACCCTCCGTCTCTCCTCATCCCAGGCCTGATGTTTAGACTAAATCACCCTCCTTCTCTCCTCATCCCAGGCCTGATGTTTAGTCTAAATAACCCTCCATCTCTCCTCATCCCAGGCCTGATGTTTAGACTAAATAACCCTCCGTCTCTCCTCATCCCAGGCCTGATGTTTAGACTAAATAACCCTCCGTCTCTCCTCATCCCAGGCCTGATGTTTAGACTAAATAACCCTCCTTCTCTCCTCATCCCAGGCCTGATGTTTAGTCTAAATAACCCTCCATCTCTCCTCATCCCAGGCCTGATGTTTAGACTAAATAACCCTCCGTCTCTCCTCATCCCAGGCCTGATGTTTAGACTAAATAACCCTCCGTCTCTCCTCATCCCAGGCCTGATGTTTAGACTAAATAACCCTCCGTCTCTCCTCATCCCAGGCCTGATGTTTAGACTAAATAACCCTCCGTCTCTCCTCATCCCAGGCCTGATGGTGGTTAGAATCATGAGTTGGTCACTGCACTGATGTTTATGGCTCACACCCTCTTTAGCAAGCCCTCTAAATTGCAATCATCACCAAGGGAATCATCACCAAGGGAATCCTAATTAGAGGTTCAAACAATTTAATGGTGTTGTTATGGAAATGACTTGTTACATTGTAAAGGCAAGGAAGTCATGAATAATCCCTGTTTCTATGTTTCATCTGGCCTGGGTTACTTGGGTCGTACAATGCCACAAATTACCGATCTAAGATGTGCCGAATCAATGATCTTCTCCTCAGGGCTCCAGCCATGCATGTGGTTTGCTAATTTGCTCGCTAAGTGACTAGGTTGCAAGATCAAGCTTCTTGGTTACAGCAGAGTCAACATCCCTGCTGCCTAAATTAGTTTTGTGCGTCAATAATAATAATAATAATAATCATTTTATTATTTTACATTTGGAAAGAAATAGCGGCCCTTATGTGTACTGCCGGTAGTACCGTATACCCCGGTTTGGTACATGAACGGTATGAAAATGAGGATACCGCCCAATCCTAAGCTACAGTAGCTTGTAAACAATAAAGTATGCCACTCTCAACCTCCATGACTCTGTGCTGTTACCACGTGACAGCGTAGCCTAATCCAGGTAGAGTGTGTTTACTAACGGGTGCTGAAAGCCCCATGAGGGACGGAGTGGGGAGAAGTACACATCCAACCTCCATGACTCTGTGCTGTAACCACGTGACAGCGTAGCCTAATCCAGGTAGAGTGTGTTTACTAACGGGTGCTGATGCTGAAAGCCCAATGAGGACGCAGTGGGGAGAAGTACACATCCAACCTCCTGACCTTGAACTGTGTCTGGCCCTTCTGAGCTTATGAAACACAGCCCGCATACACACACACACACACACACACACACACACACACACACACACACACACACACACACACACAGTTCATTGAGGTGACTGCTGACTATGTGACTGCAGAGATAATGGCAATAATGGTGAAAAGGATAATGGGGGAAACCTGAACTGCATCAGGAGGGTAAGATGTACAGGCTGTACTGACAGCTGTGGGATGGATGACCTGTCCTGGATTCAGACTCATCAATCTGTTAGTTAGTGGCACTGAAACATGATGATCTGTCCTGGATTCAGACTCAGTCTGTTAGTTAGAGACACTGAAACATGATGGTCTGTCCTGGATTCAGACTCATCAATCTGTTAGTTAGTGGCACTGAAACATGATGATCTGTCCTGGATTCAGACTCAGTCTGTTAGTTAGTGACACTGAAACATGATGGTCTGTCCTGGATTCAGACTCAGTCTGTTAGTTAGTGACACTGAAACATGATGACCTGTCCTGGATTCAGACTCAGTCTGTTAGTTAGTGGCACTGAATCATGATGACCTGTCCTGGATTCAGACTCAGTCTGTTAGTTAGTGACACTGAAACATGATGGTCTGTCCTGGATTCAGACTCATCAATCTGTTAGTTAGTGACACTGAAACATGATGATCTGTCCTGGATTCAGACTCAGTCTGTTAGTTAGTGACACTGAAACATGATGGTCTGTCCTGGATTCAGACTCAGTCTGTTAGTTAGAGACACTGAAACATGATGGTCTGTCCTGGATTCAGACTCATCAATCTGTTAGTTAGTGGCACTGAAACATGATGATCTGTCCTGGATTCAGACTCAGTCTGTTAGTTAGTGGCACTGAAACATGATGACCTGTCCTGGATTCAGACTCAGTCTGTTAGTTAGTGACACTGAAACATGATGGTCTGTCCTGGATTCAGACTCAGTCTGTTAGTTAGAGACACTGAAACATGATGATCTGTCCTGGATTCAGACTCAGTCTGTTAGTTAGAGACACTGAAACATGATGATCTGTCCTGGATTCAGACTCAGTCTGTTTAGTTAGTGTCCCACTCATAGCTTTTCAATGACAATAAAGACTTTTACAGACCAGATACACATGCTGCTTATCTGTGTGTGCGTGTGCGTGTGTGTGCGTACGTGCGTGCGTGCGTGCGTGCGTGCGTGCGTGCCCGTATTCTGTTGTTGTTGACAGTTTTTCCTCCCTAGTTATACAAGTCATTTGTCATTCTAATACACATCATTTGAGTTGTCTTAGTAACCGTGGAACCATGGCCTTAGAGACCCTAACAGTACATCTGTCTGTCTTAGTAACCGTGGAACCATGGCCTTAGAGACCCTAACAGTACATCTGTCTGTCTTAGTAACCGTGGAACCATGGCCTTAGAGACCCTAACAGTACATCTGTCTGTCTTAGTAACCGTGGAACCATGGCCTTAGAGACCCTAACAGTACATCTGTCTGTCTTAGTAACCATGGAACAATGGCCTTAGGGTCTCTAACAGTACATCTGTCTGTCTTAGTAACCGTGGAACCGTGGCCTTAGGGTCTCTAACAGTACATCTGTCTGTCTTAGCTTCCAGGACCAGCAGACGAGACATATTCATCTGATGACGGCATGCTCCACTGAACCATACGGCCATGTGTGTTTCTGCGTGTGCGTGTGCGTGTGCGTGTGCGTGTGTGTGTGTGTGTGTGTGTGTGTGTCTGTGTGTGCATGGTTGCAAATGCCTACTTCTCACCCAGTGCTTCCAATCTGGTGTCTGTGTGGATTGGTAACACATGTCCCAGCCTGGGCTCCTGCTATGGGAATAGGAATCAAGGAGGAGGGGATAGTGAGAGGCTTTGTGTTTGGGAACAGGGGGCCGGATGTTACCCTCTGAATAGCTGAAACGGAGGAGCACCTCTCCCTCTCCATGGGGTGCAGTCATAGCCCCCTTTGTGTGTCTGACATGGCTGTTTCTGGGGGCTCTGTCCCCCCTCGATTCCCCTGCTCCGATGGGCATGAATACCACATGAATACCTATTGTAGATGCAGCAGTCCACATGAATACCATCTACTGCATCTTTATGTAATACATGTATCACTAGCCACTTTAACTATGCCACTTTGTTTACATGCTCATCTTATATGTATATACTGTACTCGATACCATCTACTGTATCTTGCCTATGCCGCTCTGTACCATCACTCATTCATATATCTTTATGTACATATTCTTTATCCCCTTACACTTGTGTGTATAAGACAGTAGTTTTGGAATTGTGAGTTAGATTACTTGTTGGTTATTACTGCATTGTCGGAACTAGAAGCACAAGCATTTCGCTACACTCGCATTAACATCTGCTAACCATGTGTATGTGACAAATAAAATTTGATTTGATTTGATACCTAGTGTAGATGCAGCAGTCCACATGAATACCTATTGTAGAGGCAGCAGTCCACATGAATACCTATTGTAGAGGCAGCAGTCCATATGAATACCTATTGTAGATGCAGCAGTCCACGTGAATACCTATTGTAGAGGCAGCAGTCCAGTCCACATGAATACCTATTGTAGATGCAGCAGTCCACATGAATACCTATTGTACCTATTGTAGATGCAGCAGTCCACGTGAATACCTATTGTAGAGGCAGCAGTCCAGTCCACATGAATACCTATTGTAGATGCAGCAGTCCACGTGAATACCTATTGTAGATGCAGCAGTCCACATGAATACCTATTGTAGATGCAGCAGTCCACGTGAATACCTATTGTAGATGCAGCAGTCCACATGAATACCTATTGTAGAGGCAGCAGTCCACATGAATACCTATTGTAGAGGCAGCAGTCCACATGAATACCTATTGTAGATGCAGCAGTCCACATGAATACCTATTGTAGAGGCAGCAGTCCACATGAATACCTATTGTAGATGCAGCAGTCCACATGAATACCTATTGTAGAGGCAGCAGTCCACATGAATACCTATTGTAGAGGCAGCAGTCCACATGAATACCTATTGTAGATGCAGCAGTCCACATGAATACCTATTGTAGAGGCAGCAGTCCACATGAATACCTATTGTAGAGGCAGCAGTCCACATGAATACCTATTGTAGAGGCAGCAGTCCACATGAATACCTATTGTAGATGCAGCAGTCCACATGAATACCTATTGTAGAGGCAGCAGTCCACATGAATACCTATTGTAGAGGCAGCAGTCCATATGAATACCTATTGTAGAGGCAGCAGTCCACATGAATACCTATTGTAGAGGCAGCAGTCCACATGAATACCTATTGTAGAGGCAGCAGTCCACATGAATACCTATTGTAGAGGCAGCAGTCCACATGAATACCTATTGTAGAGGCAGCAGTCCACATGAATACCTATTGTAGAGGCAGCAGTCCACATGAATACCTATTGTAGAGGCAGCAGCAGTCCATTGTAGAGGCAGCATGAATACCTATTGTAGATGCAGCAGTCCACGTGAATACCTATTGTAGAGGCAGCAGTCCAGTCCACATGAATACCTATTGTAGATGCAGCAGTCCACGTGAATACCTATTGTAGAGGCAGCAGTCCAGTCCACATGAATACCTATTGTAGATGCAGCAGTCCACGTGAATACCTATTGTAGATGCAGCAGTCCACATGAATACCTATTGTAGATGCAGCAGTCCACGTGAATACCTATTGTAGATGCAGCAGTCCACATGAATACCTATTGTAGAGGCAGCAGTCCACATGAATACCTATTGTAGAGGCAGCAGTCCACATGAATACCTATTGTAGAGGCAGCAGTCCACATGAATACCTATTGTAGAGGCAGCAGTCCACATGAATACCTATTGTAGATGCAGCAGTCCACATGAATACCTATTGTAGAGGCAGCAGTCCACATGAATACCTATTGTAGATGCAGCAGTCCACATGAATACCTATTGTAGAGGCAGCAGTCCACATGAATACCTATTGTAGAGGCAGCAGTCTACATGAATACCTATTGTAGATGCAGCAGTCCACATGAATACCTATTGTAGAGGCAGCAGTCCACATGAATACCTATTGTAGAGGCAGCAGTCCATATGAATACCTATTGTAGAGGCAGCAGTCCACATGAATACCTATTGTAGATGCAGCAGTCCACATGAATACCTATTGTAGAGGCAGCAGTCCACATGAATACCTATTGTAGAGGCAGCAGTCCACATGAATACCTATTGTAGAGGCAGCAGTCCACATGAATACCTATTGTAGAGGCAGCAGTCCACATGAATACCTATTGTAGAGGCAGCAGTCCACGTGAATACCTATTGTAGAGGCAGCAGTCCATATGAATACCTATTGTAGAGGCAGCAGTCCAGTCCACATGAATACCTATTGTAGAGGCAGCAGTCCAGTCCACATGAATACCTAGTGTAGATGCAGCAGTCCACATGAATACCTATTGTAGAGGCAGCAGTCCACATGAATACCTATTGTAGAGGCAGCAGTCCACATGAATACCTATTGTAGAGGCAGCAGTCCACGTGAATACCTATTGTAGATGCAGCAGTCCACATGAATACCTATTGTAGATGCAGCAGTCCACATGAATACCTATTGTAGAGGCAGCAGTCCACATGAATACATATTGTAGAGGCAGCAGTCCAGTCCACATGAATACCTATTGTAGAGGCAGCAGTCCACATGAATACCTATTGTAGATGCAGCAGTCCACATGAATACCTATTGTAGAGGCAGCAGTCCACATGAATACCTATTGTAGATGCAGCAGTCCACATGAATACCTATTGTAGAGGCAGCAGTCCACATGAATACCTATTGTAGATGCAGCAGTCCAGTCCACATGAATACCTATTGTAGATGCAGCAGTCCACATGAATACCTATTGTAGAGGCAGCAGTCCACATGAATACCTATTGTAGATGCAGCAGTCCATATGAATACCTATTGTAGATGCAGCAGTCCACATGAATACCTATTGTAGAGGCAGCAGTCCACATGAATACCTATTGTAGAGGCAGCAGTCCACATGAATACCTATTGTAGAGGCAGCAGTCCACATGAATACCTATTGTAGATGCAGCAGTCCAGTCCACATGAATACCTATTGTAGATGCAGCAGTCCAGTCCACGTGAATACCTATTGTAGATGCAGCAGTCCAGTCCATATGAATACCTATTGTAGAGGCAGCAGTCAGCCACGGCTCCTCCTCAGTAAGAAGAAAATGATTCAACAAACAGCAGCATAACTCTCTGCCTTCTAAATAAACTTGGCCACGCAGGCTAGTCTGTGGTGCCACGTGCTAGTTTACATGAAAACAGGTTGACTCTCAAATGGCACCCTATTTCCTTCATAGCACACTGCTTTGGACCAGGGCCCTATGGGATATAATCAAACGTAGTCTACAACATAGGGAATCAATCAGGTTTTTTTCCCCCAATATCTATAAGGCTATAATATTATCCATAGATTAAACTTTGGGTGAACAATTTTCATTGGAATCATTACTGTGTTAGTACCGACCATGAGAAGTCCAAAATGTTTTGTGTTATTCTCAAGGATTGTGACCATAGTGTCTGGCTAGTCTGCTGGATATCCTATTCTGTGTCCTAAATAGGTACCATAGTCCCTATGGCTGTGGTCAAAAGTAGTACACTATATAGGGATTAGGGCTGGGGATTGCCAGGGACCTCATGATATGATATAGGTGCCCTTGTGATATGTATAAGCGATTCTCACGATTCGATATGTATAGTGATTCGATACTGTGATTTTTATTGCGATTCAATGTTCCAAACATATTGCTCTCTTTTTCTGTCTGTCTCTCTCTCTCTCTCTCGCTACCTTCCATCTCTCACTGTCTCTCTCTCTCTCTCTCTACATACACTCTTTATCTCTCTCCCTCCCCTCTTTCTCTCTCCCTTCCTCTCTCTCCGTCCCCTCTCTCTCCTCTCCACCTCCACTCTTTATCTCTCTCCATGATTGGCTTCATGCTGCCAGATCTCCTGTGGTTCCTCCTCATTCAGACCACTGCGAGACACAGGGAAACAGGCATGGGGTTCCTCCTAATTCAGACCACAGGGAAACACAGTGAAACAGGCATGGGGTTCATCCTCATTCAGACCACAGAGAGACATGGGGGTCATCCTCATTCAGACCACAGAGAGGCATGGGGTTCCTCCTAATTCAGACCACAGGGAAACAGGCATGGGGGTCATCCTCATTCAGACCACAGAGAGACACAGGGAAACAGGCATGGGGTTCCTCCTCATTCAGACCACAGAGAAACAGGCATGGGGGTCATCCTCATTCAGACCACAGAGAGACACAGGGAAACAGGCATGGGGTTCCTCCTCATTCAGACCACAGAGAGACACAGGGAAACAGGCATGGGGGTCATCCTCATTCAGACCACAGAGAGACACAGGGAAACAGGCATGGGGTTCCTCCTCATTCAGACCACAGAGAGACACAGGGAAACAGGCATGGGGGTCATCCTCATTCAGACCACAGAGAGACACAGGGAAACAGGCATGGGGTTCCTCCTCATTCAGACCACAGAGAAACAGGCATGGGGGTCATCCTCATTCAGACCACTGAGAGACACAGGGAAACAGGCATGGGGTTCCTCCTCATTCAGACCACAGAGAGACACAGGGAAACAGACATGGGGTTCATCCTCATTCAGACCACAGAGAGACACACGGAAACTACACTTGCCCCGTAGCAAACTATAGCCTTCTGCTTCTCTGTGTTGGTGATAGTAAACCTTTCATCATTTCCTCCTTTCTCCTCCTCTCCTTTCTCCTCCTCTCCCTTCTCCTCTGTGTGGGATGTGGATTGATTTTACCTGGAGGGTTTTTTCAGATGGAGAAACACAAAACAAAACCTCGATCTCCTCTAAACCTCGATCTTGATCCTCCTGCCCTAGCTATCACTCCTATTGGATCTGATAAGAAGAGGGGAGGAGTGGAGGAGGAGTGGTGGAGTGGAGGTACTTGGCGTGTTGCCAGGCGCTTGGGGATGGGTATCTTGGTGTACACACACACAGGGCCTCCTCTGGTGGTAGGTGCTGTGTTGTGGTTGTAGAGCTGACCCAGGGTCAGTGTTGATTTGCAGGGCGGTGGCTCAGATGAGCATATTAAAGGCCTCTTGCGTCAGTATGTAGACAGAGTGGACCAAGGGAAGTGCAGTTACTTGTGTTGTTGTGGAATACTTTTCTGACTCTGCTCTCCTTTTCTCCTCTCCTGTGTTGGTTGTGGGGCGATTAGTAATCTGGGGGAAGGCTCACAGCGAGAGGCTTAGTAAGGCTGACCAGCCAGACAGACGAACAGAAGGGGCTACCCAGGGACAGAAGCAGCAGGACAACCTAGGTACCTCAGGTTCAGTGGAGTGGATGGGAAACTTCTTAACACCACAGTGTTGATCCATCTCCACCTTGTTCCTCCTGTCCGCATGTCAGTCCTTAAACTGGGCCAGTGCTCTCTGGATGTCCTGGATGTGTTTCTCTGAGCTTCTTCCCCCTTCCAGATCCAAGTGCTGATTCTGGACCTGGGCTTGAGTGGTGGAATAGACTGGGGTAGAGGGTGGACTGAACTAGGGCTGTGTGGATCGGACTTGGTCCTAGGTGAAGAGGATCAGGGGCAGTGTGGAGTAGACGTTGATTGGATAGTCTGTGGGGTGTTTAGTGTTGTGTAGGGGAAGGTGGAAGCCCTGGCCTCTATGCGTTTCTGTGAGACCTCTGGGTGTTGGCAGGCCGTGGGGCCTGGGAGAGAGAGAGCAGCGGGACCAGCTCCCGTGGGGCCCGGGAGACAGAGAGCAGAGGGACCAGCTCATGTGGAGCCCAGACCCGCCTGCAGCCCCTTTCCCATGTGCTGTGCTCCAGGTACTATCACTGCTACTGCCTCCTAACTTCCACTACTACTCATCCCCTGCTTTCCTCCTCCCTTCTTTATTGTGCTATTTCTTCTTCTTCTCCTTCTCTTTTCTTTCCTCCTCCTCCCTCCATTATATCCTCTTCACCATCTACCTGTCTTCTCTCCTTGGTATCCTCTTCACCATCTACTTGTCTTCTCTCCTTGGTATCCTCTTCACCATCTACCTGTCTTCTCTCCTTGGTATCCTCTTCACCATCTACCTGTCTTCTCTCCTTGGTATCCTCTGTGTCAGTTTGAATAGTAGAGTGTTTAGCTTCTCACTGTTGTTCTTTAATCGTTCCTGACTGACTGTTGTGTTGGGTAGGGCTGTGCTGTGCTGTGCTGTGCTGCCTGAAGTAAACCGCTTCCAACTTTCCCAATGCCCCCGCTCCCCTCTTGTTTTACTTGTTGTTTGTCTTTCTTGTGCAATTCAGCAAGTTCTGCTCTCTTAAAGGGCACCACACCTGCCAGAGAAGTGGCATTTCCCCACATAACGAGTAGTAACCTTTAGAAACATGTCTGTGACAGATGACCGGGACGTTACCATGAGAGTCAAGCTTCTGAATGATTGGATGATGTGTGTGTGTGTGTGTGCATGTGCGTTTGGGTGTTTGTCTTCGTTTGGGTGTTTGTCTTCGTTTGGGTGTTTGTCTTCGTTTGGATGTTTGTACTAGGGGTTGCAAAATTCTGGCAACATTCAACATGTTCCCTGGTTTTCCCGAAGTCCCAGTTGGAGGATTCACGGAATCATGAGGGAGTAAACAGGAAATCCGGAATCATGAGGGAATAAACAGGAAATCCAGAATCATTAGGGAATAAACAGGAAATCCGGAATAATGAGGGAGTAAACAGGAAATCCGGAATCATGAGGGAGTAAACAGGAAATCCGGAATCATGAGGGAGTAAACAGGAAATCAGGAATCATGAGGGAGTAAACAGGAAATCCGGAATCATGAGGGAATAAACAGGAAATCCAGAATCATTAGGGAATAAACAGGACATCCGGAATCATGAGGGAATAAACAGGAAATCCGGAATCATCCAACCAGGATCTCTGGAAAACCAGGGAATTTATTGAAAGTTCTCAGAATTTTGCAACCCTAGTTTGTACGTTTGCACATATGTGCATTTTTTGTGTGAATCACAACTACACAGGGGTCAGATCCCTTTCACACGTTGCCCATAGAACACACAGCTGATGTGATTAGTTTGCTTGAGCAGCTGCTGATAATGGAGGCTAGGTCCGACAGCAGTCAATTCCACAACTAGCCAGGCTCCCACTTTAAACAGCTTTCTTTGTCCCCATGGAAAAAACAACATGTGAATTTAAAGCACCCTATTGTCACTGTGCATATGCTTCGGCATGCCATATGTCAGTCAGTAGTCATCTATTGGGGGAAGGGGAGAGGATGGAGAAGGGTAAAGGAGAGGGAAATGCAGAAGGATAGATGAAAAGCTGAGGGATAAGGAGGGGAAGGAGAAGATAATGAAGAGAGGAAGGAGGAGAACATAATGAAGAGAAGATGGAGAACATAATGAAGAGAAGAAGGAGGAGAGGATAAGAAGAGAGGATGGAGAAGATAAGAAAAGCGGAAGGAGAAGGAGAGGATAAGAAGAGAGGAAGGAGATATGATAAGAAGAGGAAGGAGAGGATAAGTAGAGGATAAGAAGAGGAAGGAGAGGATAAGAAGATAAAATGAGCGGAAGGAGAGGATAAGAAGAGGGGAAGGGAAGGATAAGAGATTAAGGGAAGGATAAGAAGATAGGAAGGGAAGGATAAGAAGAGGAAGGAGAGGATAAGAAGAAGAGAGGAAGGAGAGGATAAGAAGAGAGGAAGGAGAGGATAAGAAGAGGGAAGGAGAGGATAAGAAGAGGGGAAGGAGAGGATAAGAAGAGGGGAAGGAGAGGATAAGAAGAGAAGAAGGAGAGAATAAGAAGAGGAAGGAGATATGAAGAGGATAAGAAGTGGAAGGAGAGGGAGAGAGGATAAGAAGAGGAAGGAGAGGGAGAGAGGATAAGAAGAGGAAGGAGAGGGAGAGAGGATAAGAAGAGAGGAAGGAGAGAATAAGAAGAGGAAGGAGATATGAAGAGGATAAGAAGTGGAAGGAGAGGGAGAGAGGATAAGAAGAGGAAGGAGAGGGAGAGAGGATAAGAAGAGGAAGGAGAGGGAGAGAGGATAAGAAGAGAGGAAGGAGAGAATAAGAAGAGGAAGGAGATATGAAGAGGATAAGAAGAGGAAGGAGAGGATAAGAAGTGGAAGGAGAGGGAGAGAGGATAAGAAGTGGAAGGAGAGGGAGAGAGGATAAGAAGAGGAAGGAGAGGGAGAGAGGATAATGAAGAGAGGAAGGAGGAGAACATAATGAAGAGAAGATGGAGAACATAATGAAGAGAATAAGAAGTGGAAGGATAGGAGAGAGGATAAGAAGTGGAAGGAGAGGGAGAGAGGATAAGAAGTGGAAGGAGAGGGAGAGAGGATAAGAAGAGGAAGGAGAGGGAGAGAGGATAAGAAGAGGAAGGAGAGAATAAGAAGAGGACGGAGATATGAAGAGGATAAGAAGAGGAAGGAGAGGATAAGAAGTGGAAGGAGAGGGAGAGAGGATAAGAAGTGGAAGGAGAGGAAGAGAGGATAAGAAGAGGAAGGAGAGAATAAGAAGAGGAAGGAGAGGATAAGAAGTGGAAGGAGAGGGAGAGAGGATAAGAAGAGAGGAAAGAGAGAATAAGAAGAGGAAGGCAAGGATAAGAAGTGGAAGGAGAGGGAGAGAGGATAAGAAGAGGAAGGAGTGGATAAGAAGAAGATAAGATGAGAGGAAGGGAAGGATAAGAAGAGAGGATAAGTAGATGAAGGGGATAAGGAGAGGAAGGAGAAGGAGAGAGGATAAGAAGAGGAAGGAGAGAGGATAAGAAGAGGAAGGAGAGAGGATAAGAAGAGGAAGGAGAGGATAAGAGCATCTGCTAAATGACATGACACATTGTCATAGTTTTAGCATGGGTCATTGTTAGGAAAGTCTGTCTGTCTGTCCTCTTTTATGGCTGAAGACTATGATCAATCTATTTATGACCCATCTACAGTTGAAGTCGGAAGTTTACATACACCTTAGCCAAATCCATTAAACTCAGTTTTTCACAATTCCTGACATTTCATCCTAGTAAAAATGCCCTCTCTTTGGTCAGTTAGGATCACCACTTTATTTTAAGAATGTGAAATGTCAGATAATATTAGAGAGAAGGATTTATTTCCATTTTTATTTCTATCATCACATTCCCAGTGGGTCAGAAGTTTACATTTTCTATGGGATTGAGGTCAGGGCTTTGTGATGGCCACTTCAATACCTTGAATTTGTTGTCCTTAAGCCATTTTGCCACAACTTTGGAAGTATGCTTGGGGTCATTGTCCATTTGGAAGACCCATTTGCGACCAAGATTTAACTTCCTGACTGATGTCTTGAGATGTTGCTTCAATATTTCCACATAATTTTTCTGCCTCATGATGCCATCTATTTTGTGAAGTGCACCAGTCCCTCCTGCAGCAAAGCAGCCTCACAACATGATGCTGCCACCCCTGTGCTTCACGGTTGGGATGGTGTTCTTCGGCTTGCATACCTCCCCCTTTTTCCTCCAAACATAACGATGGTCATTATGGCCAAACAGTTCAATTTTTGTTTCATCAGACCAGAGGACATTTCTCCAAAAGTACAATCTTTGTCACCATGTGCAGTTGCAAACCGTTTTGGAGCAGCGGCTTCTTCCGCAGGTTATGTCGATATAGGACTCGTTTTACTGTGGATATAGATACTTTTGTACTTGTTTCCTCCAGCATCTTCACAAGGTCCTTTGATGTTGTTCTGGGATTGATTTGCAGTTTTCTCACAAGTACTACGTTCATCTCTAGGAGACAGAACGCTTCTCCTTCCTGAGTGGTATGATGGCTGCGTGGTCGCATGGTGTTTATACTAGCGTTCTCTTGTTTGTACAGATGAACGTGGTACCTTCAGGCATTTGGAAATTGCTCCCAAGGATGAACCAGACTTTACAATTTTTTTTTCTGAGGTCGGCTGATTTCTTTTGATTTTCCCATGATATCAAGCAAAGAGGCTCTGAGAAAAATTACTTGTGTCATGCACAAAGTAGATGTTCTAACCAACTTGCCAAAACTATAGTTTGTTAACAAGAAATTTGTGGAGGGGTTAAAAAACTAGTTTTAATGACT